>NW_020230638.1:0-24311 GCF_003227715.2 Harpegnathos saltator
AAATGTAGCCGCAATGTTGGCAAAATAAACGTCTATTACGTGAAATTTTATAATTTATAACATTTTTAAATATTAGTGACTGTATCCTTATCATGCTATTTTTCTCCTACTTACTTCTTAACATCAACTTTATTGCTTTTTTAGATTTTCTATTTTCTTCCTTCCTTATCTTTTACAGTTTGCAATTATGAGGAAGATTTGAGGAAGAAAGAAATGCCATCGTCAAGTAGCGAATCCTTAAGTTTGGTACGCGTAGATACATATAAGAGCATGTTTAATTTTTTTTTCAATATTGCCTTTTCCAAACATAATGTTATTATATATGGTTGAATTTGTCATAAAATAAGCTTTATTTTGGTTGGACAATTGATTTTAACAATTTGAAAAAAGAGAAGGAGGGGGGGTATTTTATACACAATTTTACATTTTAAAAAAATCTAAATATAGCATAATAAAGTACTTTTAAAACCATAAAACTTTTGTCTAAAACATTTTTTCATATCTTTAATAGTTTCGATAATATTCGCTTAAAAAGACAAAAATCAACTTTGTTCAAGGGGTTATTTCCAACCCAAAAACCGTTTTTGGGCACTAACGAAAAATTGTTTTGTTATTAGTATATCTGCTCTACAATTATGCAGAGTTTCAGATTTTTTTGAATTTCCGCGTTGCCGAATGTCCCTTGTCAGTCATACTAGCATCGCCAATATGTGAAAGAGTGGAAGGATCAAACTGTTTTCCAGGTACTAAACTCATTTCATCAATAGCAATCATAGCGTCTTTTTCTCGATCATCTTTGAATAGAGATATTTGCTTCTTTAAAATATCAAATACGTCCTCTAATATTCCTTCTTCAAAATTAACTCCTTCTTTCTTCCTTCGTAAAGTTCGCTCTGATGGCAAAGGGTGCTGTTGAGCTAATAATGCCTTATACCCATTGCTGCCACACGAAAACTTTAGTTATAAATGTCTTAAGAATTGTATTATTAGACCATTTTGAGGCACGTGAATGTTTACCAAGAAGAAGCTGTATTTGATCGTCGTTAAACATTCGTTTTAATTTTGTCTTTAGATTATCTTGAGCAAGTTTCTTTTTTTTCATCTGTTAATCGTCTCACATGTCTTTTTAACAGTTGCCTTGATTTTTCCAGCCTATTAATAATTATGTTTGCCTGCTCTAATTTCGATGTAGCCTCTTTTGCTGTCAATTCAGCATCTTGAAGTCTTTATTACAAAATATCAAACTCACTTTTTGTATATGTTGCGGGTGGCACTGATACATCTTCAAATGATTGATCTGCTGGAGTGACACATGTTATAGGGTTATCTTCAGATGAGTTTGATACTTGCATAGGAAGATCTGAGCTGGTCGAGTTATAAACCGCGTCACATTCATTATCTATCTTCGGAGATGCCCTGGCATTTGCAACATGTGTATCTACCTTCAAGTAGAAATTTCATTAGTGATTTATACAAGTAAATATTTGATTTTAAGATAATAGGCGATACAAAATATACTTACATTGCACGCAGGTATATTATTAAAAATTGTTGGCACCGCGTTGTACTTCAGTTTGCGCTTCCCATCCATGCGAGGTTTTTCCCACATGTCATCAGCAAAATGTGCCTATACATAAATGGAACAAGAATTATTTGTTTCTAATAGGAATATTTTATAACAAATAGTATTTTCTCATAAGAAATAAGATAACTTACCTCACATATAAACCATTTTTTCGCACAATTCCAATCTTGTTTGCCGATATTTGCAATCCATATTGCTCTTCTGCTAGGTTCTGCGGGAAGGGAGTACATAGAAAAACCTTTCTGATAATAATTTTTACATTCTGGGACGCAACAGGATGGCATGTTGAAATCTGCAAATTCATATTTTATAGTATTATTTAACAAGATTCTTTTTCAGAGGTCCTGCTAAAATGTTAGGTTACAATGACCATTGTTTTAACCACTTTATTTTCTATATTTATATTTTTTACTATTATTTTGCTTTATTTTTAAATTATTGAATAATTGTACTTTATTGCTTACTTGCTTACTTTTAGTATCAATTTGCTGGCAAACAACGTACTGCACCACGATACACATAAACAGCACATATTTACACCACCGTCGCCATGTTTTTACAAAACTAGACTCATTGGCCAGACTCTACTACATGGGCTGAAAAGTCTTTGGCTTAACAATGAAAAAACGATTTTTTTAATGAAAAAAGTGTTTTATTCCTCGACATAATCTCCATTTAGAGTAATGCACTTAGTGTAACGGTCCGCTAACATTTCGATGCCGGTCTTATAGTGCTCGGTGTCAAGTCCCTCAAAATAGGCATTTGTTTCCAACTTGACCTCCTCATTCGAGTAAAATCTTTTACCAGCGAGCCACTGCTTCAGTCGGGGAAAAAGGAAATAGTCGCTGGGGGCCAGGTCTGGAGAATACGGAGGATGCGAGATGCAATTCATAGCGCAATTTCTTTAATTTATCGGTCATATCGCGAGCCGAGTGAGCTAGAGCATTGTCTTGGTGAAACAAAATTTTTTTCTTTGCCAAATGTGGCCGTTTGACCTTGACCTCGTCGTCCAATCGATCCAGTAATGTACAGTAATATTCTTTATTGATAGTTTTACCATGTTCAAGATAATCAATGAATATTATGTTATGCGCATCCCAAAAAATACTGGCCAAAACTTTGCCGGCTGATTGTTGTGTCTTCGGGCGCTTCGGACGGCTTTCACCAGGCAATAACCACTCCGCTGACTGCCGATTGGACTCCGGTGTGTAGTGATGGATCCATGTTTCATCTATTGTGACAAATCGACGCAAAAACTCCTTCTTATTGCGGTTAAACAGGGCCAGATTTTGCTTTGAAAGTCGAACACGTTCCGCTTTTTTGCTCAATTGTCAAAAAACGCGGCACCCAACGCGCGCAAAGCTTTTTCATGTGTAAATATTCATGAATGATATGACCAACGCGTTCCTTTGAGATGCCTATGATGTTAACTAGCTCACTCAATTTCATTTTGCGGTCATTCAACACGATTTCACTGATTTTCTGGATGTTTTCTGGAGTAACTGCCTCATTTGGCCTTCCTGAATGTGGTGCATCATTTGTGCTCGTACGGTTACGACGAAACTCAGCAAACCAATATTTGATGGTTGAATTCGGTGGGGCAGATGTGCCGTAACATTTATCAAGCCTTTGCTTCAACAGTGTTTTTTCCCATCAGGAAGTAACGTTTAATCAAAACACGAAATTCACTTTTTTCCATAGTAAAGATAAATTCAGAGGTAACGTCACTTCGAAAGCTATAACTTGTACACGAGTCAACGAAATATCATGAAATTTTTACAGCATCTAAGTTAAGGTTGGTACTCTATAGGAAATATAAGGATTTTTAGTTTGTGGCGCCATCTATATGTCAGGCCAAATACTTTTCAGCCCATGTAGTACCTTATAGGGACTCTAGTATATACCTCAGATATCCAATTTTATTACAGGCGAGGTATTAAGTTCCTGTATAAGATAATGTCTCTTGATAAATATTGGAAACGTGTTAATATATTATAAGCGTATAAATTATTATATATACAGAGTGATTCAGACCACTCGTATAGCCCTTTTATTTCGGAAACAGAACATTTTAGAGATAAGTATTTCAGACAAAAGTTGTAGGGCTTCAAAGGATCTATTTACTGACGTTATGAATTTAACCTTGGTCTTAAATGGATATCCTAATTTTTTATTATATCGTCTTTTTCTTAATTAAAGCAATTAATTTGAACAACTTTTGTCTGAAACATTTTTTAATTTTATTTAAGGAAAATTTAATAACTTTTTCAATATTTAACTCACGATATCTCGCTAACTATTTGTCAGAAGAAAAAGTACTAGAATTTTTTGCTCTATTTAATCTCAAGAATATATTGTTACAATAGCGCTTGATTTTTGTTTGCTGATTTTTTGAAATTTCAAAATCATCAAATGAACCAAATTCATGGCGCTATTGGAACAATATATTCTTGAGACTAAATAGAGGAAAAAAATCTAGTACCATTTTTTCTTCTGACAAATAATTAGCGAAATATCGTGAGTTAAATATTGAAAAAGTTATTCAGTTTTCCTTAAATATGTCACAAAATATTAGTTAAATAAAATATTGTTTCAGACAAAAGTTGTTTAAATTAATTGGAAAAGACGTTGTAATAAAAAATTCGGGTATCCATTTATATTATAATGTACTTAACATAACTTTTTACAAGTAAAAATGATATAAAAATTTAACACGTATATTAGTAGTGTCCAATACTTCATTTATCATTACTTATTACAACACTGAGTTATATGATTGTTTTACTTGTTATTATAATGTACTTAACATAACTTTTTACAAGTAAAAATGATTACATGTAAAATTTATTATAATAACCTTTTTAAACAAAAAGGTAAAAAAGACGCCAAGTACAAGCGCAACACGTATTGTGCTATTTTTAGAAATTTCAAATTCAAATTATTTTTTTTTAAATATGTATGTGTACATAACATAAGTTTTTAAAAGTAAAACTTATACTAAAAAAGTGATACATTAAAACAGTAACGCTAACTGAGAAATCGTATACTTAATATTTTTAGAAATCTCAAATTCAAATTATTTCCTTTTTTTAAGATATATATTATGTACATAATAAGTTTTTACAAATGATATCATGTTACAACAATTTTACACGTTTATTAGTAGTGTCCAATATTTAATTTATCATTATTTATTATAACACTGAGTTATATGATTGTTTTACTTGTTATTATAATGTACTTAACATTACTTTCTACAAGTAAAAATGATATCGTGTTATAAAATTTTAACACGTTTATTAATAGTGTTCAATATTTAAGAAAGATATCTTTTTAAAGGTTATTATTACAAATTCAAATTATTTTTTTTAAGTATATATGTGTACATAACATAAGTTTTTACAAGTAAAACTTATACAAAATAAGTGATATATTAAAACAGTAACGCCAACTGAGAAATTATATACCCAATGAGCAAAATGAGTGCAAATTGAGCGCAAATTGGCAGCAAATTCGATCAAAACTTGATGCCAAAACCATATGCAACTGTGTCCTTTTTAGGATTGTGTTTTGACGTCAAGGCTTGATGCGGGGCAACTTGCAGTAAATTTGCAGCAAAAACCGCGCAAGTTTTGGAGCGCATAACTTAGCATCAAATAGGCATCAAACACCGAGCAACACTTGCGCACAAGACACGAGAGCAAATTGGCAGCAAATCCGCAGCAAGCCTTGCACTCAATCAGCTGATCAAGATGGCGGCGATGTGCGTTGGGTTTTAAATGGTTCCTAACCTGCATATTACTAAATTTTAATTGCAATTTTGCATTTGAAAAGGAAAAGGTGTATACAGAAATAAATATTTGACAAAACAGACTGTGTAATTTATTATATAAACATATATACATATAACATCAAGAATTATCGCTATATACATATATGCGCGATATTAAAAGAAATTAAAAACGTATTGAGAGCATGAAGTACGCCCTGATCAGCAATGCCAAATTCCACCGGTGTACTCTGTGAGCAGCGGCGAGTTCTCGTGGTATAGGCAGCATGGGATCGACGTTCAACGAGACATTATTCACCTTCTTCTCGACCTGGTTCTCCATTTGCCTCTACAAACAGCAAAAATATTTAGCCAAGAGAAGTGATTATTCATTGTATTTCATTAGTAATAATATTGCTTATCATTAGCAGAAACATATATTCTAACAACTTTTTTTTTTTTAACGAAGTATGGAAATCCTCATGGACACCCAAGGTTATGCAGAGCCTGGATGTGTCGGATTCGTACCGGCTAAAACCACACTCCGGTGCAATTAGGCCATTGTGGAAGATCCCGGAATTGTCAAGAAGAGACACATCGAGATCGTCCACAGCCCGTATAATTACTGAGAAAAAAAGGCTACAAACTGCATTCTGTATTGGCCAGCTTGCTGCGGGAGCTTCTAGGATGAAGAGAGGCGTCTCGCGAGGATGATGCGCGCAAGAGTTTCGGTGAGTGCAGATGCACTTCCGGATCCTCCCCCACATCATCCGAAACCAAAAAGAACCTATGAAAAAAATATGGGCATTAGTTAATTAGCTAGTACTCAGAAAATAAAAACAAAGGAAGTAACCTGTGCAACAACAGAAAATAAAATAAAATACAATGGTAAAATAAAATATTGCACAGAAAATTGAGTACCTACATAAAAACATTAGTAGTAATATGAAAATAAAATAAAGACACTTATCAAAATATCTTCAATTCGCCTACGCACGCGTTCAGAGTCGGGCCGCTTCTCCTCTATTTTCCTGGCTTCTATCTGGGCTTCACTTTCATACTAGACAAAACAGATTAGGAAACATTAGAAACAAGTTGATGCATATTGCCAGCAAACACTATGTTATATGTAACGTACATGTTAGTTGTAATTTTCTATTCAACAATGTAACTATTATATAAGACACGTGTTATATAACAGTTACATTGTAGAGTAGAAAATTACAACTAACATGTACGTTATATGTAACATTGTTTGCCGCATAGTTGCTACAATGGAAACTTTCAACTTACATTTTATATTCTTAGGTGCTCGGTTCCTCCATGTTGTCCTCTTCCTCTTCCTCATCGTTCCACAAGTTATCCTCCGCCCTCTTCCTTGCGGCTGTTGGACGTGGACCACGCATTCGTTGGCGTGTCTCTCCTTCGTTATCCGAAGAGCCTCCCTCATTTGCTTCTGGAACTCGGATCTCAGGGGCCTGTCAAAATGACGATTCCTACAAATTGCATCTGGAAAACAGGCGCACGAGTTTCGATGAATGCAGATACACTTCCGGGTCCTTCCCTAGACCATCCGAAACCAAAAAAAAACCTAAGAAAAAAATATGGGCATTAGTTAATTAATCTAGAGCTAGTACTCAGAAAATAAAAAAAAAGGAAGTAACCTGTGCAACAAAATATAAAATAAAATACAATAGTAAAATAAAATATTGCACAGAAAATTGAGTACCTACATAAAAACATTAGTAGTAATATGAAAATAAAATAAGGATACTTATCAAAATATTCTCAATTTGTATGCGTTCAGAGTCGTGTCTCCGTTTCTTCTTCTCTTCTATTTTTTCGGCTTATCTGGGCTCCATCCTCATACTAGACAAAACAGATTAGAAACATAAGGATGCATTTATCCCAGCAAACACACAATCGACGTATATAAAGATAATTTATTTGTGTTACTACTTACGTCTATTCCATATGAATTAATCCGGTAACAATATATTTTTCCTATGAGGTCTTCTTCATCACTGTCGTTGTCAGCTGCTGCTTTTTCAGATAAAGGCATCCTGTAGCCCTTGGCATAAACTTGTTTGATTTCAATAACAACAATGTCGCTACAAATGTTGCCACATTTGTAGACATGAAAAGCCGAAGAGGGCAGACCAACATTATAAAAATTCTCCACTTCTAAAAAAAATTTTACAGACAAACAATAAGAATTGTTGTCTGTAATAATATTGAAGACAAGACAAACCGACCCATCTATTAGAATACAACAATTGTCTCGCATGCGGGTATTTAGGCATATTCCATTCCATTGAATTTTATTATATGAATTACTATTTTTTGCTGCTCTTATATGGCATTGAAACATGAATGAATGAATTAATATCGACAGTATCATTTCTTCCGTGATGTCGTATTTCCGTCATTCTATTAGCAAATTGTTGCAAAGGTAAGCCTGGTTTTCTACAACATTTTCTGAAAATTGACATATTGTTTTCGTACGGAAATGCGGAAAAGAATTCTAAACTACCAAGACGCCTAACGTCGTTTGTCAGATGAAGCAAACCGTGAACATTGTAACTATTAAAATTTGAACCATACAGAGTAGTAGCACGAAGTACAAACTTTTGCAATGCAAGTTCCGCGAATGTAAGATGCTTTTGCGAGTGACATTTGAAAAGTAAGACCCTTATAGCAGAGTGTAAAAGCAAGAAGTGCTTGTATAATTGTTCATCTAAAATATCATACATGACGACAGGCCCTGTATACAGAAGAAATTGACGAAATTCAGTTGCTTTATATTTAGAATACGAATCTAAAGATCTAGGACGTTTTGCAAAATCTGTTGGACAATATTGTTGTAAATTATGTAAACGAGCGCTAATTGTGGAAATTGCTACTGCCGGAAGTTTAGCTAACCATGAATATTTGCCATGTACCTATGCGGACAATATTTTTTTCATTACGCCCAAACATACTAAATGCATGTACTCAAAAGGCACTTGAGAAACTATTCCTATCGGCAACATAGATAACGGGCTTGTACCCTCTTTATGATGATCCTCATCAAGATGCAATTTATACTCTTCGTCGGTACGAAGAGGATGATTGATACCATGGAAGACGTGACGACCATCGCTCAGTATGCCACAAATTTTGCACTTGGAACAAGGACGAAAAGACATGACCACGATTATTTAAAATGAAGGCTCGAGCAGGTGCGTCAACTATGAAAGACCTTAATTTTATTGGTAAAAGGCTGCCACGAAAATAAACACCTCCCTTGGATATAAGTGCTGTAACATCTGCAATTAATTTTTCAAAAAAGCTACAGGATCATTAGGTTTGTGTGCACCTTTATAAATTCCTACAACAATTGGTTTGATATTTCGCATGTTTACTAATCTACATTGAATCGGCCAGATTTGAATGGTAGATGATTTATCTAAACTACATCCATCGGTATCCATTGGTATCAATTTCTAATTCTGAACTAATGGAATGACAAGAAGAATTTGAGAGACTTTCAACAATGCCTACCTCCAGATCAAAATGAATGTATTCTCCTGGTTCAACTTTGGATATAATGACACGATGCCGTGGTGTGTCTAGAAGAGTTCTAACATCTTTAGGCAAATTACTAAAGCAAGTGTGTGATCTTAAAACAGATAATATGCTATTGCCTTGAGTGCGTTAAATTATTCTGAACAAAAGAAGATGCCAGATTGTCACTGAAAGATGGTTCAGACAAATTGGTAAGAAATGAAGAGGATGTACAAGACACATCAGAAGAAGTTGAAGAAGAACAAGATTCCCTATCATCATCCTCAACGTCCATACTAATTGTATTGATGTCGTTAGCAACGAAATGAAAGTTATTTGAAGACGTATTTTTTGCAACAGATGAACCCGGTATCTGTTGTAATGTAGAATTATTATTACAGTGTACACGGGCATTGCATATGCGTGTTGCAGGATAATTTTTCATGCGCAACCTAAGCCTCATGTCACAAATGACCCTATTTCGCTGTCTCATGGATAACTTATGGAGCGTTTTACGTGAAGTGGATATTTTTAAATGTTCCATATTTACGTAACCTAGTTGCAGTAGGTAGGAGCCAAATGTAAAGTCCAAAAAAGCAGCAATTTTACAATGTGATGGTTCTCTCTCTCTATTCACCCTTTTCTTCTTCTCTTTCTTTTTCTTCCAGATAACACGAGGCAAATAAGCACAGAGTACTTGAAGCAGCTCACAATCGAACACAAAACCTGCTACGGGCTTCTGTACACAAACAATACTGCTGATTTCCTGCGAAAACCGCCTGAAGTGGAGGGAGTGTAAAGTGCGTATCACACTAGCGACTCGCGACTGCGACTGCAGCTGCGAAAGCGATTGCGACTCTTCCTCGACCAATCAGAAAGCAGCGATTCGCGGCTGCGACTCGCGACTTTCGAGCCACAGCCGCAGTCACAACCAATCACAGAACTCCGTATAATCACGTGACGCGCGCTCATCATTATCACACTTATTTAATAGTATTGTTGCGCTCACTCTTCAACTAGCAACACTCACACCACGCATTCGAGGAAATAAGAATACTTGTGTAAAAGAAAGGAAGATTTACTATTTATAGCTTTGTACAGACTCTCGCATAAATAATTCTCCGAATAATAAATCTCGCGTCTGTCTATCTTGACAGCTTCCCAAGAACTCTCTGTTTGCTGTTGTTATTTTTCGTTGCTAGGGACTCTCGATCATAGCAATGTGAACATACCTCGATACTTCGCAAAAGCACGGGCGCAACACTACCCCCCTCTTTAAAATTGTCATCCCGACAATTAAGGGGAAGGCGGGAAGTCAGTACTTCAATATCTTCTAAAATGCTGTTCCAGAACACCAAGACGTTTTCTTGTCCTAGCCTTGGCTGCTGCTTCAGGCTCTACAGACACCGTCCTTCAAGGTTCCATCAGTCATTTTCTTGAAAATCGAAGGATTGACGTTTTTTCCATGTTCACGATGCCTGTTGAACGCCGTTCGTCTTCGGACAAGGGGGGGTAGCATCCGTGGACCCGTCGTTCTCTTAAGAGAACACCCCAGGTCCCCACCTCAGTATTTGCCTATTAACTCACGGGAAAACCACGGTCAAAAACCGTGAGCGAGGTGGTCTTCTTTAATCATTCTATCTAGTCCTCTGCAACTAATTCGTCCAACAGTGACATCCTTTCCTAAAAAAAAGCGAAAGGAGAGTGTGTATCTTTTCTAACATAAACTTATATATTTATGAGTTTGGATGAAAATACAAAATTAGCTTTCTAATTCTCTGAATTTTCATGCTCTCGCCTTCCGCCGGATTCTCCTTGTCCCTGCTCCTCTGTCCTTTGCCAACGCCGCAATTCAAGGAGTTCCTGCCGTTCACGCTCCTCACCAAGCTGCTGCATTTCCTGCCGAAGCCGCCGAACAGCCTCCGCATCCGTCTCAACTCTCTGATCCATTTCCGCCGTTATCAAGCTTGACGCCACCATCGAAGCCTGGCTTCGGATTACCCTCGGCGAATGCGTCATCCTCTCCTTTCTCTCTTTTACGTCGGATGTTAAACGATTCACTTTTATCCCGGACGAGCCCCCAAATTGTTGCGCTCACTCTTTAACTAGCAACACTCACACCATGCACTCGAGGAAATAAGAATACTTGTGTAAAAGAAAGGAAGCTTTACTATTTACAGCTTTATACAGACTCTCGCATAAATAATTCTCCGAATGATAAATCTCGCGTCTGTCTATCTTGACAGCTTCCCAAGAACTCTCTGTCTGCTATTGTTATTTTTCGTTGCTAGGGACTCTCGATCATAGCAATGTGAACACACCTCGATACTTCGCAAAAGCACGGGCGCAACAGTATGTAGAAGTCGGTGATTATTAGAATAAGGTTATATCCAGTGTTATTTTATATGTCATATATATTTTCTTAATGTCAAAACAATTTAATAAGGAGATAGACTATTATTTAATAGGTCTCGTAGAATGTAAACCCCTTCTCTGGGATTGTACGTGTGACGGTATGTTAACAATATTTAGCCGCAGCTGCGATCGCCAATCGCAAGTGTGATTGGAAAACAAGAAATCGCAATCGCAGTCACAGCCGCGAGTCGCTAGTGTGATACGGCCATAATGTGGTAGTACTTGAACACGGCATCACCAGTCGTGTAGTTTGGAGGGAACGGAGAGATTTTTGATTGGTTACGCCATCTTGCAAACACTCCTAATTGGATATTGAGTAACCCACGTGTTACATGTTGAACGTTACAATCATTCCAAGTTTGACAGTTAGGGGAGTGAATACAGTGAAGCCGAGCACGTTAAGAGTGTGTAAAGAAGAATTACTGTTTACGTTGATACGACGATTTCTTCCCATTTTAATCGAAGTCTATTATACGGGATACAGGTACGCACATATTAATAATATTCGGACGGAAAATACATGAATCCCACGGTGAATCTGCATAGATTTAACGTGACCTATATCAATTAAACGTGAATTTCACATACTGATTTCACGCGAATTTCTCTTACTTACTTTACTGTTTACTTAATTACTTTACTGTTAGTCACACTTAACGTTAACGCAATATAGGTAGCGATTATGAATCTTTTCCTAAAGCGTGACCTAAGGCAAAATGTTAAGTTTTTATCAACTATGCACGATTTTCGCGATCGAGCTTGATGCTTGAAAAATTCACGTGAAAAGTTAAGGAAAAGTTGATATTTCTACGTTTCGCTTGGTTACATCATAATGATTAGACAATACAAATTATGAACTAAATATCTTAAAGACATGCAAAACACATTATATCTTTTGTTTATGTCTTTTGCACATCTTTAAGATATCTTTTAGTATTCTGTGCTGTCTAAGAAAGTTAATGTACAACTTATCACTTTCTCCAAGTTCATGCTTTAGGAAAAAATTCATGATCGCTACCCAAATCTCTATACTTTATTCTCAGAAACATAAATGTATGTGATTGTGTGCCATCTCGCAAAGAGACAATCATATATCTATCTTGTTCTACAGTTACGAATAAAGCACATGTGGCACCTGCGCTTGGAAATAAATATTAATGAAACAAATGCATATGTTTTGTGTATGTGTGTGTGTATACACATAAGTTAAGAAGTACCCCAGAATATTTTTATTAATAAGTCTTCTCAGCAAACTAGTACAATCGTTATGAGTAATATTAAATCAGGAAACAACATATTAATGTGACAATATACCAAATTGACTCATGAATATATTAATATATTTAGAAATGTGTTGTATATGATAAACTGTTTATGTGAAATTTTTAGTGACTTCTAGATAACTTCTAGATAATAACTGTAGAATAAGATAGACATTTGACTGTTTCTTTACAACATGGCACACACACTCAAACACATATCTGCTTTAGAGAATAAAGTATAGAGATTACATTGTCTAATGTTAAGTGTTAGAGCATGTTAATATGTTTGCATAGTATACAAAATATGTCATAATTGATATATTTACATACACAGATGGATCGACAGAAGCGGCACGTCACCAAACCAGCACGGTATCTAACTACATCATCTGAAGAGGAACCACCAAAGCGAAAAGGGAGGACAGCGACATCATGCACACCAGGAACAGTGGAGGATGACATCAATGACATCAGCAGGATTATTGAAAAAGAAAATTAAGTACTTTCTAACTCCCTACAACACCCTACATCAACACAAACATTTACTAACACAGACTCTGGCACATATATCTCACACACACAGACACAAGCACAAAACAATAACACCTCACATACGCATAGACATACAAATTTACATTATTCTGCACATACACAATCACATTCAGAATATACAACACATGCACAGACATACACACATTTAGAATATCCTCCATACCTACAACCACTCAGTAGGGCACAAAGTTTTACACAACGTTTAGAATGTGATATACCATATTATACTAATAACACTTTATGTGAGTTACAGAATATCATCCAAGGAGAAAAAACCCAACAACAACGTGAACATCAAGGACTAGAAACGAATTATACACAGAGGACCGCCGCCGTGCAGAAGGAAAGTATCGTGCAAAAGGAAAGTACCAATACAAGGTATAATACAAATAGGAATCTTCTCTCATTGATCTAAATGAATGGCAGAAAATTTACCAGTGTAGATAGGATGTACTCATTAATATTTATGTATAATTGTAGCAAGCTAGAGGAACGAATAAGCGCAGTGGAAGAAAAAATTAGCAACATAGAAGCGATAATGAAGTACGTATTGCATATATTGTATAATGCGTAATGTTAAATATTCTGACAATTTTTCATATTGTTGCTTGCAGGAGAATTGAAACAACACAGCAGAAAATTCTCAAATGTGTCCAAGAGCGCCATTGTGCACCAGCAAAGCCGCATAGACTACCCATTACAACAATGGAAGAAATGGATGCTTTTGAAAACGAGGATGAATAACGTTATTCGGAAGCGGTAAGTAAGATTACAACTTTTCGCAGCAGAATTGCTGTAAGAAGGAATTGGTTACATTATATTAAAATGTCACTTTTTCCAGGTAACTTATTTACATTACGTTGGTGGCTTCAACCTCAAGGAAGCTACACAGTTGTGTCTCAAGGAAGCAGTGTCCGACGCCCTAATAACACGTTTTACGTGGTTCGGCCGCGAGAAAGAACGCCGAGCATTATATGACACTCGATTGGCACGAGCCATATATGGTAAAGAATTTTTATCTATTAATGATACCATATTTCATTCAGTTTGTGAAAAACAACTTACTGTAATGGTATACTTATTTTCCATACGCTTTGCGCCTGTTTTCTAGATGCAATTTGTAGGAATCGTCATTTTGACAGGCCCCTGAGATCCGAGTTCCAGAAGCAAATGAGGGAGGCTCTTCGGATAACGAAGGAGAGACACGCCAACGAATGCGTGGTCCACGTCCAACAGCCGCAAGGAAGAGGGCGGAGGATAACTTGTGGAACGATGAGGAAGAGGAAGAGGACAACATGGAGGAACCGAGCACCTAAGAATATAAAATGTAAGTTGAAAGTTTCCATTGTAGCAACTATGCGGCAAACAATGTTACATATAACGTACATGTTAGTTGTAATTTTCTACTCTACAATGTAACTGTTATATAACACGTGTCTTATATAATAGTTACATTGTTGAATAGAAAATTACAACTAACATGTACGTTACATATAACATAGTGTTTGCTGGCAATATGCATCAACTTGTTTCTAATGTTTCCTAATCTGTTTTGTCTAGTATGAAAGTGAAGCCCAGATAGAAGCCAGGAAAATAGAGGAGAAGCGGCCCGACTCTGAACGCGTGCGTAGGCGAATTGAAGATATTTTGATAAGTGTCTTTATTTTATTTTCATATTACTACTAATGTTTTTATGTAGGTACTCAATTTTCTGTGCAATATTTTATTTTACCATTGTATTTTATTTTATTTTCTGTTGTTGCACAGGTTACTTCCTTTGTTTTTATTTTCTGAGTACTAGCTAATTAACTAATGCCCATATTTTTTTCATAGGTTCTTTTTGGTTTCGGATGATGTGGGGGAGGATCCGGAAGTGCATCTGCACTCACCGAAACTCTTGCGCGCATCATCCTCGCGAGACGCCTCTCTTCATCCTAGAAGCTCCCGCAGCAAGCTGGCCAATACAGAATGCAGTTTGTAGCCTTTTTTTCTCAGTAATTATACGGGCTGTGGACGATCTCGATGTGTCTCTTCTTGACAATTCCGGGATCTTCCACAATGGCCTAATTGCACCGGAGTGTGGTTTTAGCCGGTACGAATCCGACACATCCAGGCTCTGCATAACCTTGGGTGTCCATGAGGATTTCCATACTTCGTTAAAAAAAAAAAAGTTGTTAGAATATATGTTTCTGCTAATGATAAGCAATATTATTACTAATGAAATACAATGAATAATCACTTCTCTTGGCTAAATATTTTTGCTGTTTGTAGAGGCAAATGGAGAACCAGGTCGAGAAGAAGGTGAATAATGTCTCGTTGAACGTCGATCCCATGCTGCCTATACCACGAGAACTCGCCGCTGCTCACAGAGTACACCGGTGGAATTTGGCATTGCTGATCAGGGCGTACTTCATGCTCTCAATACGTTTTTAATTTCTTTTAATATCGCGCATATATGTATATAGCGATAATTCTTGATGTTATATGTATATATGTTTATATAATAAATTACACAGTCTGTTTTGTCAAATATTTATTTCTGTATACACCTTTTCCTTTTCAAATGCAAAATTGCAATTAAAATTTAGTAATATGCAGGTTAGGAACCATTTAAAACCCAACGCACATCGCCGCCATCTTGATCAGCTGATTGAGTGCAAGGCTTGCTGCGGATTTGCTGCCAATTTGCTCTCGTGTCTTGTGCGCAAGTGTTGCTCGGTGTTTGATGCCTATTTGATGCTAAGTTATGCGCTCCAAAACTTGCGCGGTTTTTGCTGCAAATTTACTGCAAGTTGCCCCGCATCAAGCCTTGACGTCAAAACACAATCCTAAAAAGGACACAGTTGCATATGGTTTTGGCATCAAGTTTTGATCGAATTTGCTGCCAATTTGCGCTCAATTTGCACTCATTTTGCTCATTGGGTATATAATTTCTCAGTTGGCGTTACTGTTTTAATATATCACTTATTTTGTATAAGTTTTACTTGTAAAAACTTATGTTATGTACACATATATACTTAAAAAAAATAATTTGAATTTGTAATAATAACCTTTAAAAAGATATCTTTCTTAAATATTGAACACTATTAATAAACGTGTTAAAATTTTATAACACGATATCATTTTTACTTGTAGAAAGTAATGTTAAGTACATTATAATAACAAGTAAAACAATCATATAACTCAGTGTTATAATAAATAATGATAAATTAAATATTGGACACTACTAATAAACGTGTAAAATTGTTGTAACATGATATCATTTGTAAAAACTTATTATGTACATAATATATATCTTAAAAAAAGGAAATAATTTGAATTTGAGATTTCTAAAAATATTAAGTATACGATTTCTCAGTTAGCGTTACTGTTTTAATGTATCACTTTTTTAGTATAAGTTTTACTTTTAAAAACTTATGTTATGTACACATACATATTTAAAAAAAAATAATTTGAATTTGAAATTTCTAAAAATAGCACAATACGTGTTGCGCTTGTACTTGGCGTCTTTTTTACCTTTTTGTTTAAAAAGGTTATTATAATAAATTTTACATGTAATCATTTTTACTTGTAAAAAGTTATGTTAAGTACATTATAATAACAAGTAAAACAATCATATAACTCAGTGTTGTAATAAGTAATGATAAATGAAGTATTGGACACTACTAATATACGTGTTAAATTTTTATATCATTTTTACTTGTAAAAAGTTATGTTAAGTACATTATAATATAAATGGATACCCGAATTTTTTATTACAACGTCTTTTCCAATTAATTTAAACAACTTTTGTCTGAAACAATATTTTATTTAACTAATATTTTGTGACATATTTAAGGAAAACTGAATAACTTTTTCAATATTTAACTCACGATATTTCGCTAATTATTTGTCAGAAGAAAAAATGGTACTAGATTTTTTTCCTCTATTTAGTCTCAAGAATATATTGTTCCAATAGCGCCATGAATTTGGTTCATTTGATGATTTTGAAATTTCAAAAAATCAGCAAACAAAAATCAAGCGCTATTGTAACAATATATTCTTGAGATTAAATAGAGCAAAAAATTCTAGTACTTTTTCTTCTGACAAATAGTTAGCGAGATATCGTGAGTTAAATATTGAAAAAGTTATTAAATTTTCCTTAAATAAAATTAAAAAATGTTTCAGACAAAAGTTGTTCAAATTAATTGCTTTAATTAAGAAAAAGACGATATAATAAAAAATTAGGATATCCATTTAAGACCAAGGTTAAATTCATAACGTCAGTAAATAGATCCTTTGAAGCCCTACAACTTTTGTCTGAAATACTTATCTCTAAAATGTTCTGTTTCCGAAATAAAAGGGCTATACGAGTGGTCTGAATCACTCTGTATATATAATAATTTATACGCTTATAATATATTAACACGTTTCCAATATTTATCAAGAGACATTATCTTATACAGGAACTTAATACCTCGCCTGTAATAAAATTGGATATCTGAGGTATATACTAGAGTCCCTATAAGGTACTACATGGGCTGAAAAGTATTTGGCCTGACATATAGATGGCGCCACAAACTAAAAATCCTTATATTTCCTATAGAGTACCAACCTTAACTTAGATGCTGTAAAAATTTCATGATATTTCGTTGACTCGTGTACAAGTTATAGCTTTCGAAGTGACGTTACCTCTGAATTTATCTTTACTATGGAAAAAAGTGAATTTCGTGTTTTGATTAAACGTTACTTCCTGATGGGAAAAAACACTGTTGAAGCAAAGGCTTGATAAATATTACGGCACATCTGCCCCACCGAATTCAACCATCAAATATTGGTTTGCTGAGTTTCGTCGTAACCGTACGAGCACAAATGATGCACCACATTCAGGAAGGCCAAATGAGGCAGTTACTCCAGAAAACATCCAGAAAATCAGTGAAATCGTGTTGAATGACCGCAAAATGAAATTGAGTGAGCTAGTTAACATCATAGGCATCTCAAAGGAACGCGTTGGTCATATCATTCATGAATATTTACACATGAAAAAGCTTTGCGCGCGTTGGGTGCCGCGTTTTTTGACAATTGAGCAAAAAGCGGAACGTGTTCGACTTTCAAAGCAAAATCTGGCCCTGTTTAACCGCAATAAGAAGGAGTTTTTGCGTCGATTTGTCACAATAGATGAAACATGGATCCATCACTACACACCGGAGTCCAATCGGCAGTCAGCGGAGTGGTTATTGCCTGGTGAAAGCCGTCCGAAGCGCCCGAAGACACAACAATCAGCCGGCAAAGTTTTGGCCAGTATTTTTTGGGATGCGCATAACATAATATTCATTGATTATCTTGAACATGGTAAAACTATCAATAAAGAATATTACTGTACATTACTGGATCGATTGGACGACGAGGTCAAGGTCAAACGGCCACATTTGGCAAAGAAAAAAATTTTGTTTCACCAAGACAATGCTCTAGCTCACTCGGCTCGCGATATGACCGATAAATTAAAGAAATTGCGCTATGAATTGCATCTCGCATCCTCCGTATTCTCCAGACCTGGCCCCCAGCGACTATTTCCTTTTTCCCCGACTGAAGCAGTGGCTCGCTGGTAAAAGATTTTACTCGAATGAGGAGGTCAAGTTGGAAACAAATGCCTATTTTGAGGGACTTGACACCGAGCACTATAAGACCGGCATCGAAATGTTAGCGGACCGTTACACTAAGTGCATTACTCTAAATGGAGATTATGTCGAGGAATAAAAACACTTTTTTCATTAAAAAAATCGTTTTTTCATTGTTAAGCCAAAGACTTTTCAGCCCATGTAGTAGAGTCTGGCCAATGAGTCTAGTTTTGTAAAAACATGGCGACGGTGGTGTAAATATGTGCTGTTTATGTGTATCGTGGTGCAGTACGTTGTTTGCCAGCAAATTGATACTAAAAGTAAGCAAGTAAGCAATAAAGTACAATTATTCAATAATTTAAAAATAAAGCAAAATAATAGTAAAAAATATAAATATAGAAAATAAAGTGGTTAAAACAATGGTCATTGTAACCTAACATTTTAGCAGGACCTCTGAAAAAGAATCTTGTTAAATAATACTATAAAATATGAATTTGCAGATTTCAACATGCCATCCTGTTGCGTCCCAGAATGTAAAAATTATTATCAGAAAGGTTTTTCTATGTACTCCCTTCCCGCAGAACCTAGCAGAAGAGCAATATGGATTGCAAATATCGGCAAACAAGATTGGAATTGTGCGAAAAAATGGTTTATATGTGAGGTAAGTTATCTTATTTCTTATGAGAAAATACTATTTGTTATAAAATATTCCTATTAGAAACAAATAATTCTTGTTCCATTTATGTATAGGCACATTTTGCTGATGACATGTGGGAAAAACCTCGCATGGATGGGAAGCGCAAACTGAAGTACAACGCGGTGCCAACAATTTTTAATAATATACCTGCGTGCAATGTAAGTATATTTTGTATCGCCTATTATCTTAAAATCAAATATTTACTTGTATAAATCACTAATGAAATTTCTACTTGAAGGTAGATACACATGTTGCAAATGCCAGGGCATCTCCGAAGATAGATAATGAATGTGACGCGGTTTATAACTCGACCAGCTCAGATCTTCCTATGCAAGTATCAAACTCATCTGAAGATAACCCTATAACATGTGTCACTCCAGCAGATCAATCATTTGAAGATGTATCAGTGCCACCCGCAACATATACAAAAAGTGAGTTTGATATTTTGTAATAAAGACTTCAAGATGCTGAATTGACAGCAAAAGAGGCTACATCGAAATTAGAGCAGGCAAACATAATTATTAATAGGCTGGAAAAATCAAGGCAACTGTTAAAAAGACATGTGAGACGATTAACAGATGAAAAAAAGAAACTTGCTCAAGATAATCTAAAGACAAAATTAAAACGAATGTTTAACGACGATCAAATACAGCTTCTTCTTGGTAAACATTCACGTGCCTCAAAATGGTCTAATAATACAATTCTTAAGACATTATAACTAAAGTTTTCGTGTGGCAGCAATGGGTATAAGGCATTATTAGCTCAACAGCACCCTTTGCCATCAGAGCGAACTTTACGAAGGAAGAAAGAAGGAGTTAATTTTGAAGAAGGAATATTAGAGGACGTATTTGATATTTTAAAGAAGCAAATATCTCTATTCAAAGATGATCGAGAAAAAGACGCTATGATTGCTATTGATGAAATGAGTTTAGTACCTGGAAAACAGTTTGATCCTTCCACTCTTTCACATATTGGCGATGCTAGTATGACTGACAAGGGACATTCGGCAACGCGGAAATTCAAAAAAATCTGAAACTCTGCATAATTGTAGAGCAGATATACTTAATAACAAAACAATTTTTCGTTAGTGCCCAAAAACGGTTTTTGGGTTGGAAATAACCCTTGAACAAAGTTGATTTTTGTCTTTTTAAGCGAATATTATCGAAACTATTAAAGATATGAAAAAATGTTTTAGACAAAAGTTTTATGGTTTTAAAAGTACTTTATTATGCTATATTTAGATTTTTTTAAAATGTAAAATTGTGTATAAAATACCCCCCCTCCTTCTCTTTTTTCAAATTGTTAAAATCAATTGTCCAACCAAAATAAAGCTTATTTTATGACAAATTCAACCATATATAATAACATTATGTTTGGAAAAGGCAATATTGAAAAAAAAATTAAACATGCTCTTATATGTATGCTACGCGTACCAAACTTAAGGATTCGCTACTTGACGATGGCATTTCTTTCTTCCTCAAATCTTCCTCATAATTGCAAACTGTAAAAGATAAGGAAGGAAGAAAATAGAAAATCTAAAAAAGCAATAAAGTTGATGTTAAGAAGTAAGTAGGAGAAAAAATAGCATGATAAGGATACAGTCACTAATATTTAAAAATGTTATAAATTATAAAATTTCACGTAATAGACGTTTATTTTGCCAACATTGCGGCTACCTTTTTCATTAATTTAAACGACACGCGTAAATATAAATAAATATGTGTGTGTGTGTATGTGTGTTTTTGCACGTGCGCACGTGTATGTACATCATGGCAACATGCAAAACACTTGTCACAAGTTTATGACTGTGCGACCAAAATAGCACTCTTTATCAAGTACAGTGCAATCAAGGTTCATTATATTGACATATGTTATCTTCATTCATTTGCATATAAAAGCTGTCCATTTTGGAATACATTTCAGTGTTATTGAAGCAGTTATTGAAGCAGTACGTATATTATTATTGCTGTGAGAAATGTTTAATTAAAATATCCTTAAGATTTGTATCATAATGTCAGTAATAAATCCAGCTAATGTTATTAATTTGTTAATTGCGACATTTCATTTCACAAATATTGCAATAACTCCTGTTAATCATCAAGAGGTGGAACTCCATGATACAATTACTGATTTAATAAAGAGTGCTATACATCACGATATTACGATCGAACATGAGTGGGGACTTGATTTTGACGATCCATCAGAACCGCATGACGTACAATTTGTAGATGTGTACGATATTGATGCTGAAGAAGATAATTATGGAAATGAAGTTTGCACTGTGGATGATGAAGGTGGAAATGTAAACTTAAATTATAAGAAAAAGGCAATCGAATTTTGGAAGAGTGGAAAGAAAGGACATTTATCTCTTACTTCTGTACAACATCGTTTTAGAAAAGTAAAGTTTAATTAAAAAAATAAGAAGAATAATATATAGTAAAATACTTGAGGCTTTTACGGTGTACAGTGACCGGCAGTGATTCGTTCCGCGACAGAGAGAACTCTATTTCCCCTCTCGCGGAACGCATCATTGTCGGTCATTGTACATACAGCTTTGACTATAAGTATAAAGCATCCCAAAAAATTTATTTAAATTGTGTAACAAAAACATACTATATGAATATATGGAGAACATAATATAGTATACGAGTATATGGAAAAATAATATAATAAAAAAATATAATATAAGAATATGTGGAAAATAATATTTATTTTACAATATTTATTGTAATATAATATAATATTAATATAATATAAATTATAATATAAATATAATATACATAAATATAATATACACATTATATTATAAAATATTAATATAATATTTATTGTAAAGAGATTATATATTTACTATGAGTATATGCATTGATTTCTAGGAAAATACAATGAGTTAGAGATGCTTTATACTTATGACCAAAGCTGTAAATTATATAGTTAGAGTCGCGTTGTTTTTTATTTTAAGTTTTACAATTTGATGTTTCGTGAACATTTAATTCGTATATAACTTCTTTTATTTTTGAATTCGAATTGTTTAATATTGAGATTTGTTTTCTTCTAGGTAAAATCTATTCAACAATTGCACAGATGGCAAGAACATGTAATGCGTGGGGGTTCAAATACAGACAAACTTGTAGTTATTGCTGAATATGTTCTTATAAAATTCCAAGAAGCTGTTAATAGAGGACTTATTATTCATGATATAAATCTGCGAAAATGGGCACTAGAAGCAAAGGAACAAGTGGATTTTTCTTCATTTAAAGCAGGAAATTGGTGGATATGGAATTTTAAAAAGGCACATCGTATTACATCACGTAAAATAACTGCATTTAAAACGCGGTCTTCTCATTTAACTGATCTAACTATACGTCAAAACGCTGAGGAATTTGTAAATACAGTAAAGCCACATATTAATGTAATCGGTGCTGAATCAACTTATAATGCGGACGAAAGTGGCTTTAATTTAGAAATACATGCAGGAAGAACATTAGCTGAAGACATGCTAGGAGTGAAGACAGTGGACATGGAGCCTTTGTACTATATTAAAATCTTTTTTTGGACCACAAGTAGAACAAACTCTTTTAGACCAGTGAATATTTACATTGCGGCTTCAAAATCAGGGAAATTGACAACTGAACATTTCCAAAAATTGGTTCCAAGAAATGTATCTACCAAACACTGGAGAGAAAAGTATACTACTGCTTGATTCATGGACCAGGACATTGCCCGAACCAATTGGAAGAACTTGTACCAAAAGACAAACATGTAAATATTCTAACAATACCAAAAAAAAACAACTGCTTTTATACAGCCATTAAGATGTTTTTGGTTTCAGAATCTGGAAAATTTTGTTCGAAGCTTTTCCTGATAGTGTTATTATAAATAATTATGACATAAATTACATTTACGTAATAACATAATAAAATTGCAATCTTTACACAATCAACTGTCTTCTCCAAGATTTCGAAATTTATTAGATAGCTGGTATAAAGTGGTTATTTATCACACGGCCTGAAAAATTTCATAATCCAATCGATTATTGTTATTTTAAAGAAGAAAAACGTATACCAAAATGTAGCATTTGTGGTAACAAATGGCTTTTTACGTTGTGCATGGTGCAAGCAATATTTTTGTTTTGAACATTTCTTTGAAGCAATTCATTATTGTAATAATTATATAGAATAAATAATATTTTACTGTCCCTCAATTCCTGTAAAATTTGTATATATTATAATCATACCAAATATAATCATCTTTCACTCGAATATCTATATATCGACTACTTTAATTAATAAAACCTATATACTGAATGAAGCAAAACACATACACACAATGTACACTGAATAAATTTATAAATTATATTTTTCATTATTAAATCCGTGTGTGTTTCCTTTTTTCTTCATATCATTCATTTCCTTATTTGTTCTTTACAATTGAATTTAAAAGATTATCTATATTAGGGTTATATATCACTCTCTCTGCGTCTCTCTTATCATGCTGTTCTTCTTCAACTTACCTTCTAACATCAACTTTATTCTTTTCTTAGATTACTGTTTTTATTCCTTCCTTACCTTTACAGTCAGTAATTATGAGGGAGAAAGAAATGCCATCGTCAAGCAGCGAACCCATAAGTTTGGTACGCGTAGCATATATATAAGAGCATTTTTAATTTTTTTTTCAATATTGCCTTTTCCAAACATTAATGTTATTATATATGGTTGAATTTGTCATAAAATAAGCTTTATTTTGGTTGGACAATTGATTTTAACAATTTGAAAAAAGAGAAGGAGGGGGGGTATTATAACCACAATTTTACATTTTTAAAAAAATCTAAATATAGCATAATAAAGTACTTTTAAAACCATAAAATTTTGTCTAAAACATTTTTTCA
>NW_020230639.1:0-125000 GCF_003227715.2 Harpegnathos saltator
AGTAAGAGGGCGTCATTGTAGTCCAAAATGTAGGGTTTTGAAAGGGCTTTAATTTGGTACCTGTCCGAAGCCTGTATCTCTAACCGTTTAGGAGATATCGAAGGTTAAAGTTTTCTAACATTTCTCCGTCGATATCCAGCCTTCATTCGTCGATATCTCCGCTTCTATAGGGAGTAGAGGGTCGTCATTGTAGTCCAAAATGTAGGGTTTTGAAAGGGCTTTAATTTGGTACCTGTCCGAAGCCTGTATCTCTAACCGTTTAGGAGATATCGAAGGTTAAAGTTTTCCAACCTTTCTCCGTCGATATCTCCGCTTCTACTGGGAGTAGAGGGTCGTCCATGTAGTCCAAAATGTAGGGTTTTGAAAGGGCTTTAATTTGGTACCTGTCCGAAGCCTGTATCTCTAACCGTTTAGGAGATATCGAAGGTTAAAGTTTTCTAACCTTTCTCCGTCGATATCAGCCTTCATCCGTCGATATCTCCGCTTCTATTGGGAGTAGAGGGTCGTCATTGTAGTCCAAAATGTAGGGTTTTGAAAGGGCTTTAATTTGGTACCTGTCCGAAGCCTGTATCTCTAACCGTTTAGGAGATATCGAAGGTTAAAGTTTTCTAACCTTTCTCCGTCGATATCCAGCCTTCATTCGTCGATATCTCCGCTTCTATTGGGAGTAGAGGGTCGCCATTGTAGTCCAAAATGTAGGGTTTTGAAAGGGCTTTAATTTGGTACCTGTCCGAAGCCTGTATCTCTAACCGTTTAGGAGATATCGAAGGTTAAAGTTTTCTAACCTTTCTCCGTCGATATCCAGCCTTCATCCGTCGATATCTCCGCTTCTATTGGGAGTAGAGGGTCGTCCATTGTAGTCCAAAATGTAGGGTTTTGAAAGGGCTTTAATTTGGTACCTGTCCGAAGCCTGTATCTCTAACCGTTTAGGAGATATCGAAGGTTAAAGTTTTCTAACCTTTCTCCGTCGATATCCAGCCTTCATCCGTCGATATCTCCGCTTCTATTGGGAGTAGAGGGTCGTCATTGTAGTCCAAAATGTAGGGTTTTGAAAGGGCTTTAATTTGGTACCTGTCCGAAGCCTGTATCTCTAACCGTTTAGGAGATATCGAAGGTTAAAGTTTTCTAACCTTTCTCCGTCGATATCCAGCCTTCATCCGTCGATATCTCCGCTTCTATTGGGAGTAGAGGGTCGTCATTGTAGTCCAAAATGTAGGGTTTTGAAAGGGCTTTAATTTGGTACCTGTCCGAAGCCTGTATCTCTAACCGTTTAGGAGATATCGAAGGTTAAAGTTTTCTAACCTTTCTCCGTCGATATCCAGCCTTCATTCGTCGATATCTCCGCTTCTATTGGGAGTAGAGGGTCGCCATTGTAGTCCAAAATGTAGGGTTTTGAAAGGGCTTTAATTTGGTACCTGTCCGAAGCCTGTATCTCTAACCGTTTAGGAGATATCGAAGGTTAAATTTTCTAACCTTTCTCCGTCGATATCCAGCCTTCATTCGTCGATATCTCCGCTTCTATTGGGAGTAGAGGGTCGCCATTGTAGTCCAAAATGTAGGGTTTTGAAAGGGCTTTAATTTGGTACCTGTCCGAAGCCTGTATCTCTAACCGTTTAGGAGATATCGAAGGTTAAAGTTTTCTAACCTTTCTCCGTCGATATCTCCGCTTCTACTGGGAGTAGAGGGTCGTCCATGTAGTCCAAAATGTAGGGTTTTGAAAGGGCTTTAATTTGGTACCAGTCCGAAGCCTGTATCTCTAACCGTTTAGGAGATATCGAAGGTTAAAGTTTTCCAACCTTTCTCCGTCGATTCCAGCTTTCATCCCGTCGATATCTCCGCTTCTACTGGGAGTAGAGGGTCGTCCATGTAGTCCAAAATGTAGGGTTTTGAAACGGGCTTTAATTTGGTACCGTGTCCCGAAGCCTGTATCTCTAACCGTTTAGGAGATATCGAAGGTTAAAGTTTTCCAACCTTTCTCCGTTCGATATCTCCGCTTCTACTGGGAGTAGAGAGTCGTCCATGTAGTCCAAAATGTAGGGTTTTGAACGGGCTTTAATTTGGTACCAGTCCGAAGCCTGTATCTCTAACCGTTTAGGAGATATCGAAGGTTAAAGTTTTCCAACCTTTCTCCGTCGATTCCAGCTTCATCCGTCGATATCTCCGCTTCTACTGGGAGTAGAGGGTCGTCCATGTAGTCCAAAATGTAGGGTTTTGAACGGGCTTTAATTTGTACCTGTCCGAAGCCTGTATCTCTAACCGTTTAGGAGATATCGAAGGTTAAAGTTTTCCAACCTTTCTCCGTCGATATTCTCCCGGCTTCTACTGGGAGTAGAGAGTCGTCCATGTAGTCCAAAATGTAGGGTTTTGAAAGGGCTTTAATTTGGTACCAGTCCGAAGCCTGTATCTCTAACCGTTTAGGAGATATCGAAGGTTAAAGTTTTCCAACCTTTCTCGTCGATATCCAGCCTTCATCCGTCGATATCTCCGCTTCTACTGGGAGTAGAGGGTCGTCCATGTAGTCCAAAATGTAGGGTTTTGAACGGGCTTTAATTTGGTACCTGTCCGAAGCCTGTATCTCTAACCGTTTAGGAGATATCGAAGGTTAAAGTTTTCCAACCTTTCTCCGCGTCGATATCTCCGCTTCTACTGGAGTAGAGGTCGTCCATGTAGTCCAAAATGTAGGGTTTTGAAAGGGCTTTAATTTGGTACCAGTCCGAAGCCTGTATCTCTAACCGTTTAGGAGATATCGAAGGTTAAAGTTTTCCAAACCTTTCTCCGTCGATATCCAGCCTTCATCCGTCGATATCTCCGCTTCTACTGGGAGTAGAGGGTCGTCCATGTAGTCCAAAATGTAGGGTTTTGAAAGGGCTTTAATTTGGTACCAGTCCGAAGCCTGTATCTCTAACCGTTTAGGAGATATCGAAGGTTAAAGTTTTCCAACCTTTCTCCGTCGATATCCAGCCTCATCCGTCGATATCTCCGCTTCTACTGGGAGTAGAGGGTCGTCCATGTAGTCCAAAATGTAGGGTTTTGAACGGGCTTTAATTTGGTACCAGTCCGAAGCCTGTATCTCTAACCGTTTAGGAGATATCGAAGGTTAAAGTTTTCAACTTTTCCAACCCTTCTCCGTCGATATCTCCGCTTCTACTGGGAGTAGAGGTCGTCCATGTAGTCCAAAATGTAGGGTTTTGAAGGGCTTTAATTTGGTACCAGTCCGAAGCCTGTATCTCTAACCGTTTAGGAGATATCGAAGGTTAAAGTTTTCCAAACCTTTCTCCGTCGATATCCAGCCTTCATCCGTCGATATCTCCGCTTCTACTGGGAGTAGAGGGTCGTCCAGTAGTCCAAAATGTAGGGTTTTGAACGGGCTTTAATTTGGTACCAGTCCGAAGCCTGTATCTCTAACCGTTTAGGAGATATCGAAGGTTAAAGTTTTCCAACCTTTCTCCGTCGATATCTCCGCTTCTACTGGGAGTAGAGAGTCGTCCATGTAGTCCAAAATGTAGGGTTTTGAAAGGGCTTTAATTTGGTACCAGTCCGAAGCCTGTATCTCTAACCGTTTAGGAGATATCGAAGGTTAAAGTTTTCCAACCTTTCTCCGTCGATATCCAGCCTTCATCCGTCGATATCTCCGCTTCTACTGGGAGTAGAGGGTCGTCCAAGTAGTCCAAAATGTAGGGTTTTGAACGGGCTTTAATTTGGTACCTGTCCGAAGCCTGTATCTCTAACCGTTTAGGAGATATCGAAGGTTAAAGTTTTCCAACCTTTCTCCGTCGATGTCCAGCCTTCATCCGTCGATATCTCCGCTTCTACTGGGAGTAGAGGGTCGTCCATGTAGTCCAAAATGTAGGGTTTTGAACGGGCTTTAATTTGGTACCTGTCCGAAGCCTGTATCTCTAACCGTTTAGGAGATATCGAAGGTTAAAGTTTTCCAACCTTTCTCCGTCGATATCTCCGCTTCTACTGGGAGTAGAGAGTCGTCCATGTAGTCCAAAATGTAGGGTTTTGAACGGGCTTTAATTTGGTACCTGTCCGAAGCCTGTATCTCTAACCGTTTAGGAGATATCGAAGGTTAAAGTTTTCCAACCTTTCTCCGTCGATATCTCCGCTTCTACTGGGAGTAGAGAGTCGTCCATGTAGTCCAAAATGTAGGGTTTTGAAAGGGCTTTAATTTGGTACCTGTCCGAAGCCTGTATCTCTAACCGTTTAGGAGATATCGAAGGTTAAAGTTTTCCAACCTTTCTCCGTCGATATCTCCGCTTCTACTGGGAGTAGAGAGTCGTCCATGTAGTCCAAAATGTAGGGTTTTGAAAGGGCTTTAATTTGGTACCTGTCCGAAGCCTGTATCTCTAACCGTTTAGGAGATATCGAAGGTTAAAGTTTTCCAACCTTTCTCCGTCGATATCCAGCCTTCATCCGTCGATATCTCCGCTTCTACTGGGAGTAGAGGGTCGTCCATGTAGTCCAAAATGTAGGGTTTTGAACGGGCTTTAATTTGGTACCTGTCCGAAGCCTGTATCTCTAACCGTTTAGGAGATATCGAAGGTTAAAGTTTTCCAACCTTTCTCCGTCGATATCTCCGCTTCTACTGGGAGTAGAGAGTCGTCCATGTAGTCCAAAATGTAGGGTTTTGAAAGGGCTTTAATTTGGTACCAGTCCGAAGCCTGTATCTCTAACCGTTTAGGAGATATCGAAGGTTAAAGTTTTCCAAACCTTTCTCCGTCGATATCCAGCTTCATCCGTCATATCTCCGCTTCTACTGGAGTAGAGGTCGTCCATGTAGTCCAAAATGTAGGGTTTTGAACGGGCTTTAATTTGGTACCAGTCCGAAGCCTGTATCTCTAACCGTTTAGGAGATATCGAAGGTTAAAGTTTTCCAACCTTTCTCCGTCGATATCTCCGCTTCTACTGGGAGTAGAGAGTCGTCCATGTAGTCCAAAATGTAGGGTTTTGAAAGGGCTTTAATTTGGTACCTGTCCGAAGCCTGTATCTCTAACCGTTTAGGAGATATCGAAGGTTAAAGTTTTCCAACCTTTCTCCGTCGATATCCCTTCATCCGTCGATATCTCCGCTTCTACTGGGAGTAGAGAGTCGTCCATGTAGTCCAAAATGTAGGGTTTTGAACGGGCTTTAATTTGGTACCTGTCCGAAGCCTGTATCTCTAACCGTTTAGGAGATATCGAAGGTTAAAGTTTTCCAACCTTTCTCCGTCGATAATGTATATCTCCGCTTCTACTGGGAGTAGAGGTCGTCCATGTAGTCCAAAATGTAGGGTTTTGAAAGGGCTTTAATTTGGTACCTGTCCGAAGCCTGTATCTCTAACCGTTTAGGAGATATCGAAGGTTAAAGTTTTCCAACCTTTCTCCGTCGATATCCAGCTTCTCCGTCATATCTCCGCTTCTACTGGGAGTAGAGAGTCGTCCATGTAGTCCAAAATGTAGGGTTTTGAAAGGGCTTTAATTTGGTACCTGTCCGAAGCCTGTATCTCTAACCGTTTAGGAGATATCGAAGGTTAAAGTTTTCCAACCTTTCTCCGTCGATATCCAGCCTTCATCCGTCGATATCTCCGCTTCTACTGGAGTAGAGGGTCGTCCATGTAGTCCAAAATGTAGGGTTTTGAAAGGGCTTTAATTTGGTACCTGTCCGAAGCCTGTATCTCTAACCGTTTAGGAGATATCGAAGGTTAAAGTTTTCCAACCTCTTCTACCAGCTTCTCCGTCGATATCTCCGCTTCTACTGGGAGTAGAGAGTCGTCCATGTAGTCCAAAATGTAGGGTTTTGAAAGGGCTTTAATTTGGTACCTGTCCGAAGCCTGTATCTCTAACCGTTTAGGAGATATCGAAGGTTAAAGTTTTCCAACCTTTCTCCGTCGATATCCAGTCTTCATCCGTCGATATCTCCGCTTCTACTGGGAGTAGAGAGTCGTCCATGTAGTCCAAAATGTAGGGTTTTGAAAGGGCTTTAATTTGGTACCTGTCCGAAGCCTGTATCTCTAACCGTTTAGGAGATATCGAAGGTTAAAGTTTTCCAACCTTTCTCCGTCGATATCTCCCGTCGATATCTCCGCTTCTACTGGGAGTAGAGAGTCGTCCATGTAGTACAAAATGTAGGGTTTTGAAAGGGCTTTAATTTGGTACCTGTCCGAAGCCTGTATCTCTAACCGTTTAGGAGATATCGAAGGTTAAAGTTTTCCAACCTTTCTCCGTCGATATCCATCCTTCATCCGTCGATATCTCCGCTTCTACTGGGAGTAGAGGGTCGTCCATGTAGTCCAAAATGTAGGGTTTTGAAAGGGCTTTAATTTGGTACCTGTCCGAAGCCTGTATCTCTAACCGTTTAGGAGATATCGAAGGTTAAAGTTTTCCAACCTTTCTCCGTCGATATCCAGCTTCCATCCGTCGATATCTCCGCTTCTACTGGGAGTAGGGAGTCGTCCATGTAGTCCAAAATGTAGGGTTTTGAAAGGGCTTTAATTTGGTACCTGTCCGAAGCCTGTATCTCTAACCGTTTAGGAGATCGAAGGTTAAAGTTTTCCAACCTTTCTCCGTCGATATCCAGCCTTCATCCGTCGATATCTCCGCTTCTACTGGGAGTAGAGGGTCGTCCATGTAGTCCAAAATGTAGGGTTTTGAAAGGGCTTTAATTTGGGACCTGTCCGAAGCCTGTATCTCTAACCGTTTAGGAGATATCGAAGGTTAAAGTTTTCCAACCTTTCTCCGTCGATAACCAGCCTTCATCCGTCGATATCTCCGCTTCTACTGGGAGTAGAGAGTCGTCCATGTAGTCCAAAATGTAGGGTTTTGAAAGGGCTTTAATTTGGTACCTGTCCGAAGCCTGTATCTCTAACCGTTTAGGAGATATCGAAGGTTAAAGTTTTCCAACCTTTCTCCGTCGATATCTCCGCTTCTACTGGGAGTAGAGGGTCGTCCATGTAGTCCAAAATGTAGGGTTTTGAAAGGGCTTTAATTTGGTACCTGTCCGAAGGCTGTATCTCTAACCGTTTAGGAGATATCGAAGGTTAAAGTTTTCCAACCTTTCTCCGTCGATATCCAGCCTTCATCCGTCGATATCTCCGCTTCTACTGGGAATAGAGAGTCGTCCATGTAGTCCAAAATGTAGGGTTTTGAAAGGGCTTTAATTTGGTACCAGTCCGAAGCCTGTATCTCTAACCGTTTAGGAGATATCGAAGGTTAAAATTTTCCAACCTTTCTCCGTCGATATCCAGCCTTCATCCGTCGATATCTCCGCTTCTACTGGGAGTAGAGAGTCGTCCATGTAGTCCAAAATGTAGGGTTTTGAAAGGGCTTTAATTTGGTACCAGTCCGAAGCCTGTATCTCTAACCGTTTAGGAGATATCGAAGGTTAAAGTTTTCCAACCTTTCTCCGTTGATATCTCCGCTTCTACTGGGAGTAGAGAGTCGCCATTTACGACAAAATGTAGGGTTTTGAGAGGACTTTAATTTGGTGCCAGAGCCAGGCCTGTACCTCTAACCGTTTAGGAGATATCGAAGGTTAAAATTTTCCAGCCTTTCTCCATCGATATCCAGCCTTCCTCCGTCGATATCTCCGCTTCTACTGTGAGTAGAGAGTCGTCCATGTAGTCGAAAATGTAGGATTTTGAGAGGACTTTAATTTAGTGCCAGAACCAGGCCTGTATCTCTAACCGTTTAGGAGATATCGAAGATTAAAGTTTTCCAACCTTTCTCCGTTGATATCTCCGCTTCTACTGGGAGTAGAGAGTCGCCATTTACGGCAAAATGTAGGGTTTTGAGAGGACTTTAATTTGGTGCCAGAACCAGGCCTGTATCTCTAACCGCTTAGGAGATATCGAAGGTTAAAGTTTTCCAACCTTTCTCCGTTGATATCTCCGCTTCGTGCCGGTTGAAGGAAATTCAATAGCAATGTTGTGTCGCCGTTTCCTGGCAACGAGCACTTGTGGCGACTCTCCGAGCAAGATGACAAATTCGTCGGAGAGTTGTGTGGGTGTTTCATTCGGCGAGAGGTGACTCCGGGTTTTTAGCGCGGAGTCTGGACGCGGAGAGCGCACGGCGCGAAAACCCGAACTGGTCGCTGGTCATTATGAGAAAGTATCGCCAAAGTGAGTGATCCACGAATGCGAATCTGTGTGCGGCGATGCTATTGATTGTATGGTCGATGCGACTGTCAATCCGGACATGGCAGGCAGGGCTTTCCGCGTCAAGATACAAGTGGACGTACACGCGGTAGGTATATCGTCAATTTTGGTCTCTCTCTCTCTCTCTCTCTCTCTCTCTCTCTCTCTCTCTCTCTCTCTCTCTCTCTCTCTCTCTCTCTCTCTCTCTCTCTCTCGCTCTCTCTCTCGCTCTCTTTCTCTCTCTCTTTCTCTCTCTCTCTCTCTCTCTCTCTCTCTCTCTCTCTCTCTCTCTCTCTCTCTCTCTCTCTCTCTCAAAATTCCTGAGGGTGAGTTTTCGTTCGTGAGAGTACGGTGACAGCCGGGTCGCTCCAAGTCGAGTGATTCCTCGCTCGTAAACGCAGAGTAAATCGTCGAGCGAATTTTAACACTCGAGATTCAAGAGTGAATCGATTGACAATTGCGTCAATATTATTGTGTCAAACAGTCATCATTATCGTAAACCATCGGAGGAAGAATTTTACTCTAATGAATTACTGAAACATTTTCTCACGCTAGAGTAAAATCCACCCCTACGACTTCGAGCAGCGTAATTTTTACCATTAAGTGAAGCGTATCTTCGTTCCGAGTGAATTCTCACTCGTCTTGTATGAGATTGCACCCTCGAGGAATGTCGAGACAAGAGTCTCGTGCGGAAGTCCTGAAGTCATTATGTGAGAAATCGTGTTTCTCAGGTAACGTGTCCTGGCGTCTGGCTGTGTCCCAACGGCAAGGTGGCACTGCGGATGGACACGCTCAACTCACGCGCGGAATCCCGCCGAATAAGTCCAATCTTCCCGTTGCTGTTCCATGACAGATTCGCCTTCAGCAAGGTGTTCGCGCGGATAGTCTCGTTGGCGGAGCTGCAACGCGCCTTGGAGCAAGAGTTTCTGTATGCGGAATTGATACAGTGGGTCACCACCACGACCAGCCGTGGCATCATTCTGGCCACGTTTGAGACGAACTTGGCGGACTTGCTGTATCCAGCGCCGTGTTTCAAGGGTTTATTGGCCGGTGTAGATGTAGACCTGCTGATGGAGCCGACCAAGTGCTTTCCGGTACGTCCCCTTTTGTCGATGGGAGATTCTGATCAGGAGACGAGATCCTTCATTCGTTGTTCCTTTTTTACGTTGTCAGGGGATCATAGCACCTAAAATCGAGGTGTCTACGAAAACGGTGGTCGAGGAAGTGCTGGGCCCCTGTGACACAAGTATGAGCAAATGTTATGTCGTCAATCCAAAAATGATTAACTCTAAGGTACTTCACAGACGGCGGGTCGAGATCTGCGAGTTAAATGCGCGCCGTTTGATTCGTTCTCTTTCTGCGCATTTCGTTCGTGAATCGCGAAGATTCACGTCGGTTTTGCATGCGTGATGTGTGTTTCAGCAAACGGCGACGTGTGGCCAGACAAAGAGGTCGGTTAAAGGTATTATAAGGCAACGACGGGTATGCCATACCAAGAGTAAACCGAGATCTCAGAGCTGTCGGCCGTAAGTTTTCGCATCGAACGTCATTTCATTAGGATTATTACTGTAAAATAATATAAAATTATGTACATTTAATTATACATGTGTGTATAAAATTAAACACACATATTCTTATCCTTAGTATATCACATCCTCTCGTAGGTATCGCCAGAGGTCGAGTAGCGTGGATGATCCTTATCAATGTCAGTGTGACGCGAGTAATCGGACAGGATCGCAACAGGATCACCGATGCTATCACTCAATGAGGAAGGATTCCGTACGCACGTCTCAATTATGTTCGCAGAAGCCAGCCACGTATGATAATAGCCATGTCACGGACGACTGCCCAGTTTGTTTGAAGTACACTTGCTATTTTTCTAAATGCTACGACGACTCGGCGGCAGTCAAAGGTCCCCACGTCGAGCCGAAGCGCAACTACAGCGATGTCGCGCATCATCACAAAAGTCGCTCCGATAACAGAGCGTACTGTTGTGTTTGTGGGCCGAGTAGCGCGTCCGACGCGCAAGAGGAAGCAGCGACTTCGCTGTGAGTTCATCGGACGCCGCAATGAATCCTCAATGAATATTTTCTATCATTGTGTCATTGTGTTGCAGGTTGCACAAGATAAAAGATCTTGAGAAAAGCAGAGAGAAAGTTTCTTGCGCCGTCGAGTCGGACGAGTAAGTGGGTCTCCGGGCGAAATCCTCGCGACGTGAGCACAGAAACTCGACACTCTAACTCCAGAAATGTGGTTTCAGCGTTGTGGATTGCGATTCTTGCCACGAATTCGCTGCTCGAGACTGCTCCACTCAGGGCTTCTACAAAAATCTCGAGAAATTCTACAAAAGGATGTACAAGCAAGCGAAGATTCGCGCGCAGGAAGTCGAGGGCTGATGGTGATAACCGTGTTCTTATGGCTTTGGAATTTTTTATCGACTTTTGCGTATCGTTCTGCATCACTTGGAAACGAACGTTGCAGAACACACACGGTGCTCGAAGAATCCTACGAGGCAAGATCAGTGTGTGTCGGTTAGTGACTCGTCAGAGTATCGAGCAATTAATAAATTGCGTATATATACCCGTCAAATGTTGATAGAAATTGTTCGATTGTCATCACTTTCTCCCAAGATATCGCAAAGAGAGTCTCGGTGATGTGCATCAAGTATTGTCTATCTCACGAAATAAATGTGGATAAATCGATTGCGTGTACGCAAACAAACGCAGAGAAACATTGTAAGGTATAAGAAAGTATATACTTTGCATATATACATACGAACGACTGTGTGTATGTGTGTGTGTGTGTATATATGTAGAAATTATTTCTACATATATGTAGAAATTATTTCTTTTTCTTCCTTTTTATTTTTTATACGCTGCTCGTCCAGTCTTGTACGTAGGCACGTTAGAAATTCGATCGCCACGCAGGGCGACGGATTTTCTCAGGAGCGCCGGCGTCCTCAGATGCAAGCCGCGTCCTTGTGGGCTCCAGGCCCTCAGTGAAACATGATCGCCATGCTCGCCGCTGATCGCCATCCACCCTACATGACATAATTATTTCGATATAAAATCGAAAGTCCGAATCAGAGGACGCAAGTTCTTTATGCATTCTGATACAAGATTATTATTATTATTATCATTATTATTATTATTATTATTATTATTATTATTATCAGATAATAGTATTTATATTATTTCATTCTTATTGCCACTAGAGAGATAAGCTTTATTAAGCCAGATTATTTTTCATCATATTACTATTATTATTATTATATTATATTATTATTATATTATTATTATTACCTGCGCTGGATATAACGACGTCGGCGACTGACATGTTTTTTCCGATGCCAATGACCTCCATCTCCTTGGACCCTAACGCCGGCCAGTATTTCAGTCGGTCCGGATTGTTCTCGGGCACGACGAAGGCCTCCGTGTTCAGCAACTCGTTGTATATCTCATCTGCGTCCGCGCTCAAAGTTATAGTTATCGGCAACTCGTTGCTCGCGAATATCGTACATCTGTAATTTATACGACAGTTGAGACAGTTGTACTGAATAATCGCTTTCAACACTAATATATCCTCGCATTAGAGAGATACGTTATCATCGCCTACGACAGAAATTCTACGCATGCGGTTGTCACCTGATAAAATAGTTGCCCTTCAAGTAATCCAATCTGCCAATCCCGGCTAGAAATATCGACTGATCTGGGTACAAGATGAACGTCCGCGGTGCGATAATTTTCTTCGGTAAAACCGACAACAGCTCCACGGTCGTCAGCAGATCCAACACCTGATCGGGCTGAATAGTGCCAGGAGTGTCATAACACCATCGGCTGTACTTGTACTCGTCCTTGGTCTCGTCAAAGCCAAGTTTCTGCATGTTCTTCGAGTATTTCTCTATGGCGAATGGGTCGTTGCTTTGCTGGAGTTTGGATTTCGATATGAACGTCTTGCCGATGCGACCTGAAGTCAAAAAGTATAACATTTACTCGAATGTAACATTTACTTACCGAAAAAATTGATCGATCGATCATACGCGACCCTGCTTTGCGAGGATCTCGCGCGGACGTACGTACTTTGCAACGTGACGTATTTCAATTTAGACGTTCGCTTAAACTGCTCGACCCTCGTCTGCTCTTCGGTCTGCAACTCCTTCTGCTCCTGCTGCAAACGCATCCTTCTCAAGTACAGCCGCCACCTCTGCGGATTCAGGATGGGAAACTTCAGCAAATTCAAGGTCGTACCCGGCCAGGGGGATATAGTAGCCCGTTGTATAAGATCCGCAGCTTGCACCTTGCAATAATCCGACTGCAGTAGGACGTTGAACAGCGAGGACTTGCCTACGTTGGTGCAGCCAATCACATAGACATCTCCTAAAGGTTGATGAATTAGTTGTATCAATAAAAAAAATACACACATATATTTGCGCATTATTCTGCAGATGATATCAAGATGATATCAAAGATGATATCATGGAAAGACGCATTTGTACCTTTGTACTTCCACAGAGCGTGCAGTTTGTTGATGAGCTGCTCTATGCCATAGCCGGTTTTTGCGGATACGAGTCCCACGTATTTGATAAAATTCTTATTGATTCCCGTGTTCTCCACAGTCTTCAACAGACAATCTTTTACGTGAGTGAAGAACTCCGGCGAGTCCTGAGGCAATAGGTCGATCTTGTTACCCACGACGAACACCATCGTATAAGGATGCAGCACGCTTTTTATCTCCGGCCATATGCTGCACGGGAAGTCCGTGAGGTCAACCATCAGGATCACAGCGCACTTCTTCGTCTTGATGACCTTGAGCAACTCTGCAAACTCGTCCGGCGACACCTTCACTTCCAGCATGGCATTGTAATATTTCATAAAGTGACACCGTTGACAAATCATGAGTCGTAGTTTACGTTCGCTTCTCTTCAGGAAGAGCTCGGACGGCAGGTAGCCTGGTATGGCGTGATCCTTGCAGTGTAACAAGGCACCGCAACCGCCGCATGGCACAGAGCTAACTGTAGAGTCTGGATCTGGAGTACCGTAGTTGCCAAGCCATTTTTCGTCTTGTAACGAGTCGTCAAATTCCTCAAAGTCGAGCATCCAATTGAGCGGGACGTTTGAGAGATTTGTCTTGTAAGACATGTTAATCTGTTCTTTGGTTATATAATCATCTAATGTGAAATTATCCCTAGTGTTCTCCTCGATGGCATTCTTTGCTGTCAGATACTTCTCATAAAGATTCTTGTACTTTTCATTCAATGGTAACGTGCTCTCATCAAAGTCGATCTCAACAGAATTATTCGTTCTTGTATTTATACTACTGTACTTATCTGTACTGGCGTATGGCATATGTATGGGCCTAGTTATGTTTCTTCTCAAGTTCTTGTCGTCTTCTTGTTGATTCTCTCGCGAATTTTCATCTGTCTCATCAACTTTATCCAAGAATATGCTGTAGACGGGATCATGAATGAATTTCTCAAGTTGTTTTTCCTTTTCAACCATTTTACGATATCTTTTCTCGAGGTGACGTTTCATAATACCCGGTTTTACTTTGTCATGATCAAGGTAGTCACAATATATCAATTTCTCACGTAGTGCCTGGACTCTAGGATCAAAGTTGTCCTCCTTGGCATTAAATGTTGTAGAATAACCAAATGCCTGAACTAGATGTCTATAATTATCTCGATAGGCTTTTAAGTGACAGTATGTGTTATCCAGATAATTCTTCCAGGTTGAATGTTTCCCGAGGATGATTAATCTTATATTACTTATAGCTAGCATCCTGATAGTATATCCGTCTCAATTTGATATATATTGCTTATTCTGCATACAAAATAGAACTTTGTTGTGGGTTGAAAATAAAATAATCTCCGTAGAAGCCCAGTAGAAGCAAGATCAATCTACACTTAAAAAAAGCATATATAGTCAAAAAAACATACATTTTGACAGTATTCAATAACAAAGTAAATACTATTAACTAGAATTAAAAAAAAATAAAGTATTCAATTATGTTATATATGCATAATAAATTATGTTAAAATAAAGGAAAAAACTAGAAATCGACATATGAAGTTTAGCAAAAACTATATCTAATAAAGCTGTAAAGAATTGCCGGTTAATTGAAAGGTTAGAATTTTCAAAATTTTATAACTTAATTTTCTTCATAATCTCCCTCATATGGCAAACTTAAGAAAGTAAAATCTTGATGAAATTTGTAAAGTGTAATTATTTAGGATTTACAGGAAGACTGTGAAAACTAACTTTTACTAAATGTATACGGTCGGTTACCGCGTAGGTTATGTAGCGCACATTTCACAATTGAGTTTCCTTGAAATTTAATCCACTCAGATTTTTATATTTTCAGTAACATAATTCATCGTCAAGTGAGGAACACATTCGTCCTTTGTTAATAAATTGAAAGCAAACGTATATCCGAGTTGCTGAGCATTTTGTCACTGAATAAAAGATTGAGCCACTCAAACGTTGACTCGTACTACTTGAGGAATTGTTAGGTCCGTTCTTTTATCTTCCTTCTTTCTTTCTGTAGCTGGCTCTGGGGGAAGTGGATATTCCCATACACTATTCCTAAAGCTAAGACTCCATGCATGCGGTGAGCTGCGGCAAATGCTGCGGTGACCAATCAGGAGGGAGGCGCAAGTCCGGTTGCGGCAAGCTCCGGCATGCGTCTGTCTCCTGATTGGTCACCGCAGCCGTTTGCCGGAGCTCACCGCATGCATGGAGTCTTAGCTTTATAGTCCGTTCTTTTAGCTGAAACACCGCGAATAACGACGTATATGTGTTGGGTCTATAAGTCGAGTGAGAACAAATATAATTATCTCACTCTAACTTATTATTATTACTCCAATTCAGTGCATTTAAAAAGACCAGTTTATGTTAAACTTCCTACAGACATTCTACAAATGGCGGATGCTCTTTTGGCGCGTTCATGTCATCTTTATTTTATTCCATTTAATTTTTCGTGGTTACAATTCCATGACGTCGGTTGAAGGTCAGTTTACGAAATGTGCGTTAAATATCATTTGCATAATGATTTGTACTGTTAATTAATTAACTGATAATTAACAATTTCAATTACAGGCACATCAACATTATAACTAAAACTCTTAGCAATGTCGTCCCAGAGGAGCAAGTCAGCAGAAAGCGACGTCGGAATAAAAATTCACGATACATTAATGGCTATCAACGATATTACTCTGAAGATGTAAGTCTTTTTTTTCTTATATCATTTTTTTCATATATAATTTTACATTCATTTTCTAAAGCTCTAATTTTTATTGAATTCCTTCTTTGATTCCTGTACTTCCTTTTCACTAGCAATGAATAATCAGTAAGAATGATATTAGAATTCAAACGATATTTGATATTTTCAGAAAGAAGGAGCTGGAATTGATCGAGGAACTTGTGAAAGAAAATGGGCACTTGTATACTGCAATTACTACAGCTAATGAAACATTATCTTGGAAGGTTCAAAAAATGGGATTAAATGTGGAACATATTATGAATGAGGTCAAAAGCAAAGACAGATTGGAACCGAATATTTTAGGTACGATTACTTCGTCTGAAATTACAGAGCGGTTGTTGAGTCAAATGGATATCTTAGATATAGAATGATTTTTGCTTAATTAATATATTTTTTCTGAACTTCTACATAAAAGTTATAAAATTCTTCAGACCAATATATACATTGTACAAAAGAATGATCTTTCTAAATTTCCCTGATATTATTTTACGTATATATTTAATTTTTGATTAGCAGTTTGCAAAATATTAAATTATCAAAATAGTAAATAATATTATGGCTATAGCATAAGTAATATTCTAACTTTACAATTTACCATAGACAATCCTCCATATGCTTATAGTTTTGATTCTGTCAACCAGTTGAATTTTTGTTCCTTACGATCTGCTTGTGGGTTAATCATAATATTGATCAAACTGGGACTATCAGTTACCTGAAATAACATCTTTTCTTATTATCTATCCTTTTTAATATCCTTTTTAATCCATTTAAAAACAGATTTGATCTTAATAAAATATTACCTGGAAAGATAGTTTCAATGCCTGTTGTATATCCTGCACTGTGGTACAAAAGTGTCCTTTCCTTCCAAACATCTCCATCATCTTTTCATAATGAGTTTCGGACGTTAAGGAAAATGGAGGAGTTCTGAAATGATTATTACCGTCGTTTACATTCACATGTATCTACATACATGTGAGACAATATCAAATTGAAGCAAATGTGGGCACGTTGATGTACGAGAAAAAGAGATATATGGTTGGGAAATATCTAACAATGCAGTAAAAATGCAGTAAGAGATGCGTACACTTGCGTAGGATCTCCAGATGATTGCACTTGTCTGAAGGTCTCCTTATCAAGACCACCGTATATACCATTATTATTCACAATTATAATAATCACCGGCAATTTGTACCTGTATGGAGAAAGGAAGGTCGACGAGATTATAATAACGAGATATGTGACATTCCGCGAAATGCAAAACACGTGTTTCCTCGATTATTTCAGCTAAGGCTACGTTACCGAAACATCGTCTCAATCTCCATTCCGGAAAATCCGAAAGCGCTGTCTCCTTCCACGCAAATCACCCTTTTCCTCGGTGCTCTCTCTTTGCAATAAAGAGCGGCTGCGATCGCGAATCCGAGCCCTACGCCCATAGTGCCGAATGTGCCGGCGTCCAATCTATGACGAGGCAAATCGTTCAAGAGGATAGTTCTACCAATATCCATTGTATTAGCTCCCTCGGAGCAAATGATACAATCTACAAAATCAGATTAAAGATATAGAGAAGAGAAATAATAGGAAAGAAAGACATGGGTGAGAAAGAGAGAGAGAGGGAGAGGGAGAGGGAGAGAGAGAGGGAGAGAGAGAGAGAGAGAGAGAGAGAGAGTATATAATTACAAAAATCTCTATTAATAACTCATTCATGCGAGCAGTTCTCTAATCCAAGTGGTATTAATTCATATATGATTGTATGTTTTATAATTTAATATCTACATTTTAAAAAATATCTCGCGTTCATTGTGGGATTTGCAACGATACAAAGTATACTCACCTTTCGGTATGACATCTTGAATATGTGTAAAGACCGTGTAATAATTCAGGGGCACGTTGGTGTCCAACGACATGCGCTACAGGAGGAGAACGAGGAGAAAATGCGCAAAATTAATCACACAGAGGCGAAACGATCTTTATTCAGCGCGTGGTCGTAAAACAATACTCACGTGAAGCAATTGCTTATTCTTCTTGACTTTCTCCACGAGCTCGCTCCACCATGTGCCACGTCGGTCGACTCGCCACTTTCGACTTTTCAACGCGCACGCCAAAAGATTCGTTGCTGGCGCAATGTCGGACTGTATGGCAACGGCGGACGGTACGGAATTGTGCAGTTCTTCGGCGCACAAGTCAATCTGTGTGTATTGTTTTTACGTTAACACAGAAATTAACTTTAACACACATACACACATATATAGTTGGCTGCTACATGTACAGAGATGTACAATATGAATATATTTTAGCCGGATAAGCTATAATATAATACTTTCTTCCAGAACTTCCAGAACAAACTTTCTTCGTGCATCAATCTACCTGTATGACTTTGATGGTTTCCTGAAACCTGGGTGGTCGGCCAAAATGGAGCATCCAGTTCAGTCTCGCGCCCAATAACAGCACTACATCGGATTGCTGCAAAGCGAACGTCCGCGCGCTGGAGACGCAATGCTCGTTCGTGTCTGGTACGACTCCTTTACCCATGGGGGTCGGCAGGAAAGGCGCAGCCGTCAAAGAAATCAGCTCTCGCACCGCGTCCTCAGCTCTACCGTAAGCGGCTCCTGCTCATGTATGAAAACACAACAGAGAGAACATTGTCGAGGAAAAGAAGAAAAACCGGAAAGATTCGAGAGTGGTCGAGAGGAATTTTGTGAGCTCACCCTTGCCAACTATCACTAATGGTCTCTTCGATGCCATCAGTATATCCACCGCCCGTTCGATCAATCTCACGTCGGGATACGACAACGGCGACGGTGGACAAGGCACGACCTTCGTTATTTTGTTCTCCTCGACATTCTGCGTCAACAATGTGGCAGGTAAGTCGAGATACGCGGCGCCTATGAATGACACAAGACATAATCAAGCAACAAAGATTGGTGATTTTCTAAACCTGCATGAAATAGGCGTCACTTTCTAATCTTCTTAAAGAAGTGATAAAAGCAAAATTTATGGAAAGAATAAAACAAAAAAAAATATATACATATAAAGAAGGAAAAATTGTCGTAAGAGATAATTGTTTCAGGAAAAGAAGATGGGAAAAGGAAAAGATATAGAGCGATATATCCTCCCCCCCTCCAAAAAGAAGGAACAATTTCTCTACCTGGTCTACCGTAAGTGGCCAGTCGCACAGCTTTCTCGACGTGCATCGGTATGAGGGTGGCCGAGGGTGGCCTAGCGGCGTATTTGCAGTAAGGTCGGCATGCTTCGACCTGCGGCCACTCCTGAAATCCGCCGATCCCTTCGTGATCCTGAGGACAAGATCCGCCCAGGACGAGTACCGGCCTGTCGAAATATTTTCTTCGTCAGAACGTAAATTTCGGGAATTTATTGTAATTCATACGGTAATCGAGACACCCATACACATGTACACGACTGATAAAAAAAGTAATGTGTCGCGTATCGTTTCTCTGTCGAGAAAAGAGTCAGCAGAACACGATAATGTAATCACGCGACTTTGCGTCGCCGATATCAACGCGAAAAGATTGCAATCGGAAAACGGAACAGAGACAATCTCCTCCGCGTCGTCTTCCGGACATGCGACGACACCGGAACGGAATCTGCGTTAATATATAAAAAAGGCATCAAGATCCGTTTGTATCTCGTGATCTCGCAATCCGGCGGAATTTCCCGTAAATCTCCCGCAGCTACCTTATGTATTATGTATCTTCGCGCGTTACGTACTGTTACAACCTACTTTTAATCGGGCCTCACATTATGACCGTTTTATCGCAGAACCGAATAATCGTTGATGACGATCGTCCTCGGTCGATACTTTCTAGAAGCGAATCGCGCGCTAAAATTCTCGTTATATCGGTCGGTGGGCCACTCACCAGCAGTTCACCTGCGCGTTCGCCATACCGCCGATGACGTGCAGTACGCCCGGGCCGGACACGCACAACACCACCGCAGGTTTTTCTAATGGAAAAAGAAAATTCCACATTTCATCTCTCCCTTCGTATTTCTACTACCTTCGTCCTCCATATTTTACGTCAAGTATTTACTTTTCAAGCCAGCAAACACTAAGCGACAGTAATATTATTTTCTGTCTCTTTGCTACTATCTTAGTATTATCTTCACACCTTTCACTATTAGTATACTTCCCACCTTCTCTTGACTCAATTTTGCGTTGTAATCACATAATTTCGAAGAACTAATCGGGGATTTGAGTTTTCCAGATAATTGAATAGTTGTTCAACATACTCCAATAGGTTTTTATACCCAATAATTCGTTTGTGATTATTTATAACAAATCAAAGTTGAAAAAAAATGCTTTTTTTAAGGAAAGATCGATTCCTCGGAGAATATTGAATGTATAGAGGTTTGAAATTTTCACCAAATATTTTTCTGATGTTGTACAAAAACATAAATATTTTTCAGTATTTTTTTGCAGGTTATATATATATTTTTTTATAACAAATATTTCTACAAAAACGGCCGAAATTTGATTTTTTTGCACTTTTTAGCTCTATTTTCCTGGTTTTTTCATTCTGTATCTCCATCTTATCTCCATACTGTCAATATTATTTTACTCAAAAATTAATGTTCAATCTCTAGTAAGCATAAATATGCAGTATTGAACATTTTCCCACATAAATTTTTTCCAGCTCGATCGAGTTCCATCGTCTAGAATCACATGTTCTTATTACGACCTGGTCATTATTTAATAATAATTGGAATTTTCATTAATTTTGTACATCATGATCGCCATATTGAGTCCGCCATTTTTTATTTTGCAAATCTGACTTTAGATTCGTAATCAGCGACCCAAATAACGTAGGACTACCAAATATTTTAATAATTTTCTCAAGGGAAGTTGTTAATTCAGCAGTAAAAGGGTCAATACCAAGGTATACTATCATCTTCTATTTATATATAATTATATTCATTACATGTAGGGCATATAAAGTATAATATGATATTTATTATTATATTTATTACATATAACTATATTTATAAAATAATACTTTAGCGAGTTATATCGAATAAAAATGACATTCAAGTGCCATTGAGACGTTTGGAAGAGATGCTTTTTGGATGACGGAAACGCTCGCCCAGGGATTACAAGAAACAAGCACTTTGTGGAAAGCTTTTATGTAAACAAACAGTAGCAGCGGCTCCGATATGTCGAGAAATTCGCACTTACGCGTCAGGTATCCGTAGGCTTGCGCGGCGTAACACGCGGCTTGCTCGTTCCGGAAGCCCAGGTACTCCAGGCCGACGGCTTGCATGCACATGGCCAGTTCGATCACAGGGTGACCCATGATGCCGAAGACGTAAGTCAGACCCTGCGAAGCGTTGTTGGTGACGTGAGAAAGAAAGAAACAGAATCCAAGATAATAAGGACCTCTATTGTCGCGCAGGATCCTCGCGCGCGTCGCGAGAACTCGGTTAGCAAGCGAGGATTGTAATTCGTTTGCAAGCCGGAGGACTACTTTTTTCCCAAAGAACTTGCCGAATTGCACACAGATGCAGTGAGTTGGAGTAAGACAAACAAGTGCATTTTGTTTCATTCTAACGTATCGTTGAGAAGACGTTCTTCGTAAAAGAGGAACATCGATTTCCGTTTAACCAGCTTTGTGTCTCTTTCTCTCTCTCTCTCTCTCTCTCTCTCTCGCGTCTCGCTGCCGTCGTCGAAGCGACGAGCGATCGCTGATCGACAGTGTCTTCGTGTTTATCAGCGTGGTCGACGGCGCACGTTCGTTGCACTCGAACAAAAACGAAAACCGCCGGCGTTGCTTTCGCACGGCCAACGAGGGTCAGTGAGATCGACTGGTGTGTCCGACATGTATCGAGAAAACGACGAACGTGCACCGCTAATTGCACCGTCAAGGAAACGTGAGTACACGACCGATACGCCCGATAAGGGCTATTTTTGATTGTGTGTAACGTCGATTACAGCCGCGCCGTGCATGAATGTGAAGTCGCAAGATCGATTCGATGGGCATTATCAAACGGCGCCGTTTGCTCGATTAGACGGCTGCAAGGAACGTCGAAAGAAACACGCGCTTTTTGTTTTATATTTCATCGAGTCGCCGATTGAGAGGTTCGCGTCTCGTTTCTTTCTTATTCCATTCTAGCTTGTGACGAAATCGTCAATTTGGCGGTGATTCAAAGTGAGGCGATAAGTGAGGGAAGATAAGGACGGGAAACAAGAGGGAGAGAATATGCTGAATCGTTGTGTTATTCATAAGAAATTATTGAAATATATATGTATATGGGGTGATTTGGTTCTCAAATTCACTTGACGACGAACAAAAGCCGAGAGTGTACGTGCAGGAAACATCGACTGTTATTATTCCGTTAAATATATGTTTAGTCACTCGTTTGTAAAAAAATATCAAGTTAACGTTCGGAACGCAATGGGGGGAAAAACGAAGAGCAGCGTCCGATGGAAATGGAGTGAGGAAAATTTTAGAGACGTTAGATGAGCGTGTATGGAATAAAACTCCAGTATAGATAAAGGTCCGAAAGATAGAACCGTGACCTCTAGATAAACTCGTTTGATTTAATTAGTCGCAGCCAACATACACGCTGAATTTCAAAATGGAAGGTACGGTGGTTCGGGACACAACGGATGTCCGACGAAGGAGAGAGTAAATTTTTCGAGAATTTTTTCGGTAACCGTAGGTCTGCTCGTTTTCGAAGAATTTTTGCGCTAATGCACATCGATGCGATGTAAGTTAGAGTGAAAGAAAGTATATACTTATTTCACTCGAACTTATTGTGATAATTTACAAGTTCGTCGGGAAAACGAACTGTTTCTATACAACGAACAAGACTATTTCTCCTGTCGAATCATCGGCTTCGCTCTGAATTTCTGCGTCCACAGAGAAAGCGTTCAAATCGTTTCGAAACTTAGACTGGAACTCTTTTATCGATAAAAATGGCTCTAAAAGCGACGTAGAAGCCTTCTCATTGGCTATAAAAGCCACTTTTACCGATAAACGAGAGTTCAGAGAGTACATGCAGACCTGTTTCTTGCCGCTGAATTAGCGTATACTTCCAGATCTTAAAAAGAAACTGGTGTAGAAGAAACTTATCGATGAAGAAAAGAGCTCCAAAGTACAGTCAGCTATAAAGAACGAATTTCTCGTCTCCCGAACTCCGGCGCGATCATAACCTTTAAATTCACGCACGAGAATTCTTCTCTCTGCGAAACGACCTATCGATATTCAAATGTGGCGATTCGCCAGAAACTCGTCGATGTTAATGAACTTGTGACGAAGCATTTTCGCAGCAAAGAGACCTTCGGAGGGAAGATTATCCCTAAGAATCATGGAAACTCCAGTTCGACGAACATCGTCTACGGACAATCCCGATTAATGCCTCGTCACTATGTGAAGCAAAAATCGATGTTTGCGTACCTGCTTCTTCAGAGCCTCCGCCATGATTTGGTTGCCGTTCTTCATTTTGACGTTCCTCTGGAATGTGACTGACGCGACTGAGCCGATGATACGACGATACGCGCTCAGGTGCGTAATCAACGATCAGCTGACGGTTATATCACTGACGATGCTTCGTATGTTGCCCGCTCACCAACTATTGAAGATACGTTCGGGGAGTGCGTTATCAGTCTTAAAGCGCCGTTTTGTCCCTATCATTCATTAGATATACAAGACATATAAAATAACCCAACATTACCAACAGCATGCTCGAAGTAACCAGAACACGGCTTAAGTGAAATTATTAATACGTCGCGACCATTGAACATGCATACTTGTTGCGTCACACGCGATGACTGTTCATTTTTATCGCTGATAAAAGGAGTGAGAGAGTTGAATGACGCAGATATAAGTGCAACGAAGAACGAGTTGGTTATAAAAATTTACTTATTTACACCGTTCAGATGACACGAGAGAAGTATGTTAAAAAAAAAAGAAAAACAGCCAATTTTTGCCCTCGATTGCCAGCATGTAAAATTTGCATGGTTTTTTTATAATTTTTTAGCCGTAGAATCATGTGACATACGTTATAATGTAAGGAAAATGAGTAAAAACCCGAGAAATAGGATCTGATATTGGAGATCGCCTTAAGTTTAGCTTCAGGTGCTTCGATCTTAAGATAAACTTAAAGTAAAATATTTTCCAGACGTCTCTAAGATGTCTTTTGAACGTTTCTGCTGTGTATATCTTATGTTATTACGACTTCTGTTTCTGTGTATATCTTATGTTATTACGACTGATACTTAAGAAACATTTAAAAACACTTAAGAAACATTTGAAAAAACGTCTGAAGAGGTAGGCCATCTTCTACGCGTCTTTTAAGAGTTTCTGCTACCGAAGTAGCAAAGTAGCGTCGAACGGTGTATCAATAATGTTTCTTACGTAAACAATACGTCGCTAACATTCACGCCATCATGGTCGCTGAGTACCTGCGCATACAGCACGATCTTCCAAAAGATGTCTAAAGGCGTCGGAAAAGCGTTATAATTTTCTTAAACATCTTTCAGACGTCTTTTAGGACTGTATGCTGTTAGACTTGTGCGTGGGTTGCCTCGGGCCTTAAAGATCTCTCAAAAGCATTCACGTTCCTTTCGAATCCTTAGAAGTTACCGTTATCTGGACGTTTTTAAGCGCAATATTACTTCAGGAAATTTCAACGCCATCGCGGCTTGCGCGACTCCGTTAGCGGCTGTCGCAAGGATCGATTGGAAGATTACTCATTAATCCTCCGTTGGTCGCAATTTATGAATATTTTTCATCCATGAATGGTCGCAGTGTACCTTCACATGTGCATTGATTTTCTCATAATTTTCCTCCACTTCTTGAAATGATTTTTCTTTCATCAGCACTCAGCTATAACAGACCAGACACTGAAAAACAGTGAGGAACAGAAATTGGTAAGTATTAGGGCGGATAAAAAACTTGAGGTCGTATAGCAGCGGCGATTATATCTCAATAATAGCCTCAACTATTGATGTATATCTATTGGTTATTGTAAGTAACGGAGGAAAAACGACTTGCGCAAAAGTAACTAGACGCGCACGTGGAGCGCGCGAGTCGATTACACACTCACAATGGCACCTGCGTGTTTGCTGGCCGCGTCTCGTACGTGTGCCAAATTGTTAATTCGCGCACAATCAACCGATTCTCTTCGGGTTTTCCTTGAGAGACAATCGGTGACGATAGTACCGCCGACAAATTTTTACTCGAACGTCTTATGACATAACATCCCGATAACGAACGAAACAATTTTAAACATACGCAAATTCCAACATCGTAATTTCTCCAATTCGTACCTCCAAAATAATTAGACAAACCACGCTTTATTCGTATTTTCTCAATCGCTCTCGTATTTGCATAGTTGTTAAACGGAAGATAGAGCTTGGAGAGAAGTAATCGCGTCGCCGAACACGGAAAATTCCGTTAGTACCACTGAAGTTACTGTTGCTGCTCGGAAAGCATAGGGAAAACTTGATTACATATGGAAAAGAAGAGATTGCTTGAATTAGCGCAACAATGAACGAAGCGAGTCATTTTGGCCGAAGGAAACAGAACCTCTGGTTCTTACAAATCAAATCGGTTGAGAATTGAATTCAGTTATAACGTGTAAAAGAATCTTTCCTCGACACGTTCGGTTCGTTCATTTCCACGTTAGCTCAAACAAGCTCTTCCTTCTCCGTGTAAGAGCAGAAACGTTCCTGATTCGGGAGGTTTCTGATCGGACGGTCGCGTACGCAATGATCTCTCAGTTGACTTTCGATGCAGCCGGGCTTCGTTCAGACGAATCTTCTCGCTCGATATAATTCCTCCTCACCGAATTTTCATCCGGGCACCCCACTTGCGGCTGCACGAGGATCTTCCTTTCTCGCGAAGAAATTTCAATTTCCCTCGATTTTCCCGCTGTCGACGTGGAGATGAAGTCGACGAGATTAGCTGCGCGGTAGAACAGGTTCCCTCGGAGATTCCCGCTTCCGCCGTTTCGTCCCTTTGTGCTCGACGACGTTCGCTGAAAACATTCGTGGAATGAGTCTATTGTCGGGCAAATCCGCATAGACAATTTCTTGCCACTCTCGATTTCCAGGCGATTTTAAAGATTCACCACGGGTCTCCCCCGTTGCTCGTGCGCGCTTGGCAACTACGTACTTGGCCTAGATCGAAACACGTCGCTCCGCTGAGCACAATAGCGTGCACGCCGTACGTGAATCGCCGTGACGTCCCCGCGGATGGAAGCCCGCCGTTCGCAATTTACCTTCGCATTATCGCTCGATAATTCCGAATGTGTGCCAGCGACGCGCAGGATATCAGCTACTACCGATCAGCTCTGTCGTACGCTCAATCGCAGGTACCTGCCGCAACGACAATTTAGATTTAGTTTTTCCTTTGCAATTTCAGCATCTTGTCCGAGACGGCTTTCGCGACGCGGACAATTGCTGAGTTTGCTTTCGGATTCGGAGCGACGATTTCTTCGGATTCCTTTATAACGAGTTTTTAATAACAGAGAGAGTCGCGATAATCGGTTTTCGTTATCGTTTCACGCTACCAGCGAGTTATTAGTGTTCTCTCTCTCTCTCTCTCTCTCTCTCTCTCTCTCTCTGGCGTTCTCTCATTATATCCTCATTTCTCGCAGGCCTCGCAGGAGATTCGAAGCACCGTTACATCACCGCCGCTCTCGCGACATTTCACACTTTGCGTCGGATCGGAAACCCTGGCGTTTATTCGTGCGATAAACGTCCGAGTTTCAAGTTCAATGCGAGAAACGAATCTAATATACTGATATTCTTTCGTTTTTACCGCGCACGTAATCCGACACACGATATTACACATGAATCACGACTATCGTAAAATACGCCATCAAGGCTAATGTGAGACTCACGGCGAAACGTTGCATTTGATGAAATTTTTATTCTTTTATTGATTTCTGGTGAAGAAAAAAAAATGTACGATTGTAAAAATTCTCGTGAAAAACGTCTCAAAGAGGTCTGAAAAACATCTACAAAAAGTAGGACTGCTTTAGGACGTCTGCAAGATTCCTGTGTTCTCACTTACGATCATTTGGACTTACGACGTCAGACATGAGAAAATAAAAATTCTTGCGAGATCTTGCGGGGAAATGAAGACATGTTTATAAGAGGACCCTTGCAATCAGTCGAGCAGGATTAAAATAGTCCAATACTTTTCTTTCTTTCTATCGATAAATAAATAACCGTGAAAACGAACGTGACAAAACCAAGAAAACAAATTTCAGAGAGGTAGGTTAATTCGACGATAATTTATCGTTTGTTAGGGAACAACCGAAACATTCCCGTTTCGGGCAGCAGGATATTCTGAGAGATATCTCAGTGGCAAAACTTCCGACGATCTCCGATTTCTTATCGGAGCGGTTCGAGTGATAAATTTCTGAAACAACTGTATTTGCGAGAGTATTTGTATATTTATTTTGTTGTTCGACATCGGTTAAAAATAGAAAACAGGTTTCTATAAAGCTATTTTCAGGATATACCTTTTTGTACCAACATATTTCGTAAGAATGTTAAGTCCGCTCGTTTCTGATTCGTCATCGGTCAAGAACGAGGTATCAACAGATACAACATCAAAACTACGAAACGGACCAAAGCGACCGGTTTATAATTCCCCGTAAAGATTACACACAAATGTACGTAACAACCTGTTTTCTGTCTTTAACGTCGACGTCGAATAAGACTAATAAGACTAACAAATAAATAAACATTCTCGTCCCTGCATTATTTCTCAAAGGCTTGAACCGCTCCGGTAAGAAATATAAGTCGCGCGCATTAATCGTCGATTAGTTTTCCGAGGCATCTCGCGGAAGATCCCGCTGTTCGGGACGTGGGACGTCCGCCGGAATCGCTCGTTATCGCTCGTTATCGCTTTCCCAGATATCCGGAGATTTTCCATCCCTCGGCGAAACCATGGAGCTTCTTCTCTCCTACCTTCTCAAGCCGTCGCCGCCGCCGCCGCCGGCGTACGCTCGTCCTCTTCCAGCGAGATGCTTAAATAGACCGGCACGATGACCAATGTCACTAGTCAGTCATCCCCATTCGAGCCTAGACGAAGGAGAGCCAAACGGCGGCGGTCCCCACGCCGAGTGCGTGAGCACGAAACCCGACAACGAGAATGTCGCGAATCCACGACGTCGTGTCCACGCAGTGCGCGCGCCAGTACGTCGTCGTCTCAGAAATCTCAGCCTAGGAAAATCGTCGTAATATGTATCAACGGTTGCAGCAATTACTGTGCCCACGTGAGTCAAGTTCTCCCTTTTCTCTCACCTGCACTGCAAACCCGAACCGTGTGTTATTTTGTCACGTATAAGCTGTGAGGCTTTCTTCACGCGTTTCTTGTCGTCTGAAATCACGTCACTTGATGCATTTCGATATTCACTTAACGCGTTTGAACGCGTTAAACGACGTGTCAAAATAACAGAACTCGGGTTTGCAGCAGGGTGTCCTTTTCTTTTTCGGCCTGTTTTCGCCGCCGCGTTACCGAGTTCCGATTAGCTGCGCGTTTACTCGAGGTTGCACCTCGCGCAGTCGGTCGCTGTCGGTTGCTGACTGCCAATCGCTCGATTTTCGGTAATCCGCGGCTGTTCCACGGCGCGACACACCTCTCGGGGCGGCTTCGTTCCTCGTCATCCTTCGGCCTGGAAGAAAGGAACACACATGCTAACGCGTACACGCGCTGGAGAGCGCGTGGCGTTTTAACGCTTTTGCATCTCAACTCGGTGACCCGTTTTCACATATCGCGCGCTCGCGCTCGCTCGTGATCGCCTAGGTGAACGCGAATTTCCCCCATCGTCGTTTTTATTAAACGCCGCGCGCGCGCGCGCGCGCGCGCGTTCGCGCTCTTACTTTCGGCACTTTTCACGCAGCTTTCGACCGGCGCCCGCGTTACGCTTGCTCGCTCGCTCGTTGTTCTATGCGCGCCGAAATCGCGACCGCTACCGCGTCCTTGTCGTTCCTCGCGACATCGTCTCTCCTTCGCCGTTGATTCGTTGAGGAGAGTTGGACCTCGGCGAGGATTTGTAAACATCACGACGGTGGCCGGATCGGCGAGGATCGACCAGGATTCTCTAATCACGCGTAGGGCTCGGTTTTTCGGGACTCGAATTTACTCGAGATACATTCTGAATCCTGGCAAGTTCTCGGTCCCCTTCAGTGAGGAATATTAAAGAAAACAACAACGTTAAATCAAGACGGAGATTCCTTTTGTTTTCTCTATACAGGATACAAGTTTGATGCTATTCTTGAAAAGAGAATACATTGTTCTTTGGAGCACATTGAGTTATTGTTAGACTCGCGATGATTATGTTTGAAATATATTATTAAGAAAATATCCTTCGCCGAAGATAACTATTGAAGATAGATAGGAGATAGCCTTAGAAGATAGCAAAACGAGTGATCATTTCTCTCAGCGAATCATGTTTCTCTTCTTCTAATGCATTTGCAAGTCTCACGGCCATATGTGCACTATTGTCTGCGGAATAGAGACTGAATACATTTTTTTTTTCTCTGATAAAGTTAACTGCGCATGAAACGGTCGCATTGCGGGTTGTTGTTCACGGGCTTACACGGTAATCAGTTACAATAGCAGGACTCGAAATGACACGTGTACATTGTAAATATAGTGGCCGCTTTTATTTAAATTTATTTATACTTCTGGCGTGTGACAGTCGTGGCTCTCCTTTTATTTAGAGATATTTACATTCTTCATGAATCCTTCATGGCATTCGGATGTCTCGTATTGATCGTCACTTCGGCTCTTGTCATGATGAGTGACGATTAGTGTGATCACTTAATTAAGACCCACTCTTAACTTCATAAAAAAACAAAGAGGAGTCTTCAAATCGTTTCGCGAGCGATTGCACGTAACAAACGCGAAGGGACCGGCGAGGATTTTTCTCCGAGTTCGGCGAATTTGCCGCGAAGGATGTAATCGGAAATACGAGTCGTCAGTCGACGGTGGGAATTATCCGTGGGAAACCAGCGACGAGATTCGAGGGCGTTTTCTTTGCTCAGCGAAATTAACATAAATCGTTCAAACGTCAAATCGCGATTCGCGCAATCCCGGGCGTATTTTGCACGCACATGAGCGAGTGACGCGATGAACGTTTCGCGAAACAATTAGAATGAAACGTGCAAACGTGTGAACTCGAAGCTCCTCGATGCAATATTATTAATCGTCGTCCAGTCGGCATAGCAACGCTCCCCGTCGTTTCATGTCAGTCGACAAGATTCCTTCGCCTTCTACACGAATTTACCGCGTTACATCTCACCGAGGTTACTAAATGCATTCCATGTTACGCGAAACCGTCCGCTTGGTTCGTACGACGGTGACATGGAAACTTTTACGTAAGTGCGAATTGTGACAATATGAGATGTATCAAACATTATTAAAGCAAACCGGTTTGTCTTCGCAATTCTTTATCCTTATTCTCCTTCTCCTCCTCCTCCTCTCCGAGTAGGACATAAAATTATGATGACATCAAAGTGACGAGGCAATGACCGAATTCTTATGAAAACATGAGTTTTCCTCATCACTTAGACTTATGCCCAATTTCTTCACCTCCAGATAAGTTGTCGATAACTTTATTCATACCAGATATCTGCCAGAATCGGTTTTCTTCACCTTTGTAAAGTTATATCCGATAGATAAACTTATCCGGTACCTGAAGTAGCGGATATCTGGCAGATATTAATTCCAGTGCCCTGACATAACTGAAAAATTATAATAATATGTAATCTGCTGTTGCTGCTTTTATGAGAACAACACATGGATTTGTTACTCATGAATATTAATATTTTTGAATCTGATGATAATGATGATGATGATGAGGAATTTGTGACAAGGAGAGGATTATACAATAAGAAATAAACCGAACAATTTTCAAGCGTGAAATGCCACAGAATTTTTCGAACGATTTCATTTGAAAAAGAATATAGTGCTCGAATTATTACATGCAATTGAAGACCGATTGTTAATACTGTGGAAATTATTTTAATTAGTTAACACTAGCCCGGACAAGAATATGTCGCTAGCAGAATATGGTGATTTGTAGCAAATTTCTTAGTACATTTTGTGTCAAATGCTAGTAGTATGAAGAATGGCTATCCGTTAGATACGTAACCAGAGGTTTTGGTGAAGAAAACGAATTTTTAGTTATCTGACGGATATCCTTATCTGGAAGATAGCTATCGGGAGGTGTGAAGAAACCGGGCATTAGACGTCATCATGATTTTCTGTCCTGCCTGGGTCCGAATCTCTATGGATCCTCTTTCTTCTCGGAGGGAACAATTGTTTCCTGTGTACTACCATGCCGTTTGATCTATCTACTTGTACAAATCAATCGTCAATCTCTCTAGTAAGACAAATATAATAGAGACAAGAAGAAGGATAGAATAGAAATGAAAATAGAAGTAAAATAGAAATGGGACCTTCTGCTTTCAAGTAGAACGATTGTTCTAGCCATTTTCGCGTTCTACTCTTCTCTTCTAAATAGAATAGATCTCTTTTTTTCTTTCTTAAGATTAGTTTTTCAACAGGACGTACAGATATTCCACTTCAGAAATTGCCTTCCAGTCTCAATAGTTCGGATAACTTTCAATTGCCGCCAAGGTATTCAAGACGTACTATTCGCTATATATTTGCGTGCATTTATCATAACTAGTTTGTAAAACAGGTAAATGTTATTAAGCCAGCAATTCTCCTACAAGTCCCACCAGAAGATAAGAAACTATGATAAAATGTATAATGATACACCAAGAGATAATTACGGAGATAAGAGAAACGATGTTTCAACATTCGTTTACAACGTGCACGTTTGCCTTTACCCCAGAAATTGATGCTCACATGCGAGAATGAGTAAACGTTATTCTCTCTTGATACTCTGGTATTTTCAGAGAGAAATAGCCAATCGGTCGACATCTTTGACTTTCTGCAAGCTCCGATTAATCTAATCGGCGATTAACCAGCAGAATTGATGATTAACAAAATATAGTAACAAGCAAAATATTAGTAATTTAATAATACTCTATTAAAAATATTCGGTATAATCAATAAATCGATCAATCTGCGTGTGTTAATAGAACAGAATAGTTATACTACTTGATTGATGGAACTCTTTTAAATACTGCCTGTAAAGGAAAAGGACACGAATATTTCTTGCTCGTTTTAGCAAACAAACCGTCACTTTTGCTTTCCACATCAGCAACTCTACCAGGTTGCGAGTTAATCGTGTCGATCAGTTTGAATAGGGTTTGAAGAGAGTCACCGTCAAAAAAGTCACGAGTAGAACGATTAGAAGAACAACGGAGCGGCCGCGGCGGCCGTTCGATCTCACGAGACGTTCCTTCGAGTCGGGGCATGCTATTTGACCGTTCCTAAACGATACGGACACTCGTCTGTGCGCGTCATGTTTGCAAAACATCACGAGCGAAGGTCTCGTGAACATCGCGGGGCGAGAGCTTAGCGAACGCGCGAGACGCGAATCGACAGATCCCGTTCCGGCCTCGATTTAACTCACTCTCGACACACAGGATGGATCCCGATGCGTATTCTGATCTGCGTGATGACCTTCACCGCCTGCTGGACCAGCTACATGTGCCGGCTGCAGATGCCGATCTTGGCAGTGCCGATGATCCGCGAACGGCCGGTCAACCATACGAACGGTGTATGCGTATTCGATGAGCCGGCCGAGTCTACGCGACAGCGACGTTCCATCGTCCTCGACGCACTCGACCCGGCTGGCTACCTCGAGAGCTACATCCTGGAGCGGATCGAGCTCAAGCAAGCAGAGTCACATTGGCGGCAACGCCGTGCCGCAGAGGTGGTGACGCGGTCACCGGACGCACCCATCGAGCTGTTCAGCGGCCTGCCCTTCGACTGGTCCCCGGAGGTGCGAGGTCAGCTGATCGCCGCGTACAGCTACGGCAATGTGCCCGGCAACTTCATCGGCGGCTACCTGGCGCTGCGCTACGGGCCGCGGAAAGCGGTGCTCTGGACATCGCTGTTGGCTGCGGGGATATCGCTGCTGAGCCCGATCTTCGCGCAGATACACTGGGGTGCACTGTTGTCCTCGAGGATCATCATCGGTGTCACCGGCGGCGTCATCTTCCCCGCGGGCCACACCATGGTGGCCAAGTGGGCGCCACCGAACGAGAAGTCGCGCTTCGTCTGGTCTATGCTCGGCGGCACCTTCGGCACGATATTCACCTATCCGATGGTAGCCGCCATCGCGGAGACCGTAAACTGGGAGTCTGCTTGGTATATACCGTCCTTGCTGATGTTCGTGTGGATCATTGTCTGGGCGTTGATCGCTTACGACTCGCCCATGGAGCATCCGGGCATTACCCTTGAGGAGAGAGAATACATCTTGAGGTGAGATCTTGGGACGAGACGGCAGTGAAGAAAGTGGTTGGTAGTCATCGAGTGCTGATCTCAACTGACCCGTTCGTCTTGAGTTTTGAATATTTATGAGGAAGATGGAAATTGTACGCAAAACTATATTGTACTTTCTCTCTCTCTCTCTCTCTCTCTCTTTCTCCGAATTTTGTCCAGTGAAATTTCTGAGAGAAAACAGAGCGACGGCGAGAGATCGCGCGAATTTCTACAACTCTGCAGATGGATCTTTCTCCGCTGTGAATCGTCGAGTGAATATTTTCACTCTAAGGTGAAGAGTGAAATGCAATGTGTACGAAGAATTCGCTTTGCACGAAGAAAAAAGTAATTGAATTAATGTGGCAACGAGCGAGTCGAACGTATTTCGAACTCTGAAGGGGTTCCAACGGAATTTCCGAGTCCACTTATGAAGCAAATTCAGTTCTAAGAAATTTGGTTTCTTTTCATCAAAACGCTTTTAGTTTGCTCATCGTCACCTTAATTCGACCAAACTTTTTCGCCGTGTGCACTCGAGTGAAGCAAAAAGACGATCTCTTCTCCATAGCTTCGCAACGGGATCTCCAGTTTGTTTTCAGATATGGCTTTAGCGCGACCAGAAGTCAGTCTGACGTTCGGTTTTCTTACAGCTCGCAGGCGGGAACAGTCCGTCCTGAGAAGCCCACGTGGAAGCAGACACCGATAAAGAAAATATTAACATCAGTGCCGTTTATTAGCCTGGTTATATGCCATTTTGGGAATCTCTTCTTGCTGTTCTTCTATCAAAATTCCTTGATGTTGTACCTGACGAAAGCATTGGGATTCCAATTGACGAAAGGCGGTGCGGCGGCGGGTGCACCGTGGGCAGGCAGAATGTTATTCGGATTTTTCTTTAGCTGGATAGGCGACACCGTCAAGAGGAAAAACCTCATGCACGTCACGATCCTGCGAAAAGTCGCGACCATATTCTGTAAGAAACTTCAACTAAGAAAACTTCAAACTAAGAAATGACAATTCCGGCAAAAATTCGTGTTCCAATCTCTCCAAATTTCTTTGAGCGAAACAGAATCGAGCGAATTTGAATTTGCTCGTATATTAAATCATCGAGAGACTCTTTTCATTCCTGAACTTGAAGACCGAATTTCATGTACTTCGTTACCTCACTGGATCAAATCCTTTCTATTGTTCTTTAAATTGTCAAATTGTTTCGATTGGCACATTCTGGTATATAAACCAAGGATACGAATATGAATTAACTCTACAGTTTTGTTAAATTTATTCGAATCACACATATACGTATATATCTTTTTTACGAGGATATTTTGAGAAATTTTATATGTACCCTTAGTTTTGCACTCACTTTTGTGTCACATTTCTACTGTTACTTCCAGTGAACTCTCACACGTTTTGAGTGAGATTTCACTCCGAGGAATTTGAAGAGCACACGGTCGAATAGTCTCACGTTGCTCGCCAAAATTCAGATTTTGATTTCCGAAGATGGGAATCCCGACGTTCGGATATCTAAGATATCTAGTATAGAGAACTCATACTTACGTCACAATTCCAAACGTAACGTGCATACGATTATTCCTGTTTCTTTCGTCATTCTAGCGCATCTTTTACCTGGAATCTTCCTAATATTAGTTGGCTACGTTGGTTGTGACATAGTGCTCGCGAACGTCTGCTTGGTGTTGGCGTTGGGCTTCAACGGCGCCGCGATTATCTCCAATTTGTCGAATAATCAGGATCTGGCGCCGAACTTTGCCGGCTTTCTCTACGGTATCATGAACACGGTCGGTTGTATCTCCGGGATAATTATCCCGCCTATGGTCGAGGAGATAGCCGGGAAATACGGGGTAAGTGTAATCTTCAATTTCTCAACAAATGATTAATTTATCCTTACATGTACAATTGCTATACTGTATTTACTTAACATAATTGGAATAATTTTATAAAAAAAAAAAAAAAAGAAAACTAGACGAATCGAGCGAAGAGCATTCCCAGTCGTTTCGAAAATTCCACGATCTTGCAGATCGGTCTCTCTCGTGTTTCTTAATTCGGCTGGTTCTTCACGTCGGACGTTCATCCGCGCGCAATTTATGACATTCGCTTTAATAACCACTCGTTGCATAATCCCGCGGTTGCCTCCATGTAATCCGTCTTGTAATCACAGCTGTATTTTTCCTCCTTTTCTTTTTATGCAAATCTTGATCGCGCGACATCGCTCTTAATGCGAGTCACCTTCTCGTAGAGAGTTTCCAATCGAGAAGGAGGCAAGCGATGACGACGCAAGTGACATTATGCAAGAATTTCGATTGTCGCAAAGTATTTCCTTCCCCTCTCGGAAGGCTCCCCTTTTTGCACGCAAATTACACCTTCGTTGCACAAATCTTATCGCATGCATATTTTCTACGGCATTCCGAGATCTCAATCGTGGCGTCGTTACGCAAGTAAAATCATCATTACTCGCGCGCGGCGACGTACGCCGAGTGAGTGACGTGTATCCGAAATACTCATTATAATTTTCCTACGATGTCTCTCGGGAGAATCAACGGCTGTGTGTCATCGCGTCACTGTGTTTTACTCGCATTACCGTGCGGTGTCGTTTGTACTCATCCTTGGAAATTTCCAAGCGCATTTCGAAATGCCTACGTCGATAAATCCCGTTACCCGCGTATACGATTACGCTGCATCTCGATTTTAATGTTAATTCATTGTTTTTTCTTTTCCCTTTTTGTATTTGTAGAACCCGATCGATAGATGGCAGACGGTCTTTTGGATCGGTGCAGCAGTTTGCATCGCATCCATGGTCATTTTTCTGTTTGGCGGTAGCGGCCAGATTCAGAGCTGGAACGAGATTCAGCCTGAGCAATCGAACGACCAGGAACTAAATAGGACGAAGTAGCAGAAGAATTAAACAATTATAACAAGTTCACATCCCTGGCCACGAGACATTTAGCACAGAGACATTTTTCAAACTTTTGACTCTCCGGATGAAACGGAAGTATGAAAGAAATTACCAAAAAGATCGTGAAAAACCTATTTAGGACTAAACCTGAAGCAAGTTTTATAGAAATAAAAAGACAAAAGAAACTCAACTCGCGGTAATTGACACGTCCTCATCCTAAGAGTCATGAATTCGACGATTCTTTACATATAAGCATGCGGTCAGTGATGATCTCTGAGATTAGTCCTAAAGATCAGAATTTCACAAGGACTTTCCATAACACGAAAGGACAAGCGGATACGTTCGGAGTCACCGAACGCTTTCAGTGTGACAATCGGTGAGTAATGAGTTAATCGTCCGTGAGATACGCGCTACTTTGCGAAATCCGTCGCTGCCGTCGAAATTGTTCTCTAGTTGCGATAAAGGAGCATCTTTCGCGCGCATGGCATCCCAACGAGGGCAGCGTACTCCTTCACCTCGCGCTCCTCTTTGCGCGTAATTTGGTGCGCCAGTCGCGCCTTGTAAATCTTGTACGGCATCGCGACCTGATTGTACAAAACTAGTACCTGCAAAAGATAACCTCGTTTGAGCGCAATTTTTTATATAATTAACGAAGAGAAGTTTGACTTTCGATAATGTTGATATATATATGTGTGTGTGTGTGTGTGTGTGTGTGTGTGTGTGTGTGTGAAAATTATATCTGACACACTGATATGACGTATAGACTGTCATAAGTAATTTCCGATTTTTCCGCCGTCTTTTGCATGCACTGACAATCGTGATGAAGTTCGTATTAATTACCATTCCTGTTCTAATAATTTAAGCAATTTAATAATATCAGGTAAAGATAATTGCGAAGTAAATAGTGCTCACAGATACTCGTTTTATAATTCTATGTTCGAATCTTCAATTATATTGCAAGGTACCTCTCGAGTGTCGACTACACCATCCTCGTCGATAGCGTCTATATCGTCGTTCAGACGACTATACTTCTCGTTGTCCAACTTCGCCAAGCAGGGATCAATATCGAACCACATGTACGTCTCGGGACATAGCAGCTTCGACGGACGCATTCTCGCTTTGTATCGCATCTTCGGACACGTGTGAATGTAAAAGCCCATGTAGTAATATTTCAGAGCAGGCGCGACCTTGCTTAGTTGCCTGGTCAGGTAAACCTCCCGCAATGAACTGTGGGAATAACGCATATTCGGAGACGTTCGTGACTTCGATCAGCTTCGAGGAAATAACTTCTACAAACCTAAAAGTCCCCAAGGAGAGCTGACCATAAGCCGGATCGTAGAAGAAGTATACGCTCGAAACGCACGATGGCAAAATGTCTATCACTCCGACTGCTATCAATTCATTGTTCAGCCAATACTGTTCGTGGAAAGAACCGTATCCCTGTGGTGGCCCGCTGCTGTCGTCGGGTACCCATGGCTTTAAGATACAACGTTTACGTTTCACGAGCTATTTCATTTTGTCACGATCACCAAAGTATTAATATAGAATTATATTATCAATATTATAGAAATACTAGCAGCACTAGTAAAAATACTACGACCCAATTTAAAAAAATACACTAGTATAACATATTATAACTAAAAAATAAACGATTGTAAGGCTCTTCGTTTCAAGTAAAAAAAATAAATAAATAAATAAAAAATAAAAAGGGAGCGATAAGTGGCTTATCGGTTTCCATAAAAACTTAAAAGCCGATCGTTTCCATTGTTTCTTATCAGCGACAAAAAATTCTATGACAGACTCTGCGCTATCATGTATAATGTAAAATCATGTATAATACATTTAGTATATACAGCAATACACTTGTCTTGACAAGACACAAGCACTGAGCTTCGCTATGAGAGCGCGAGAGAAAAGCTAATTCGCGAAAGTGCTTGCTGACAGTGTTTTAAAGATTGAATACATGATGTACCTGTAAAGGACTCTTTACGAGAAAGTTGACGAATGACTTTCGGTCGCATTCCTCCGGTGAGTCGCCGTGTATCGCCATTTGATACTTTTTATAAACGCTCGCGCTCGCACCAAGAGTGCTAAGAAATTCGTCCGACATCACTCTCACCAATCTCATCTGATAAATTTATAAAGATGTATTCTTGTAACATGTAAACATGTGTGTATGTGTGTATGTGTGCTAAATTTTGAGTAACAAGGTATTATTCACTGCTACAATCGTCGGTCAATCGAAAATGAGTTAACACTTTCAAATGAAAGTCACATCTTCGTCGATCAATTGATCGAGAAAGAAGAGGGGTCCACTTTGCTCCAATTATGACATTACATAGCTGACTCTGCATAACCGGCTGTTACAAGACCGACGTCTTTGATATATACGCGATTGCGGAGGTTTCAATTAGAGCTCATCAAATCCATCGATACACGGCGGAGAACCGAGAGAAGACGAGTCGCAAAAGCGCACAGCTATCTATTACAGTTTTCTATGCAATGTTATGACGTGAGAAATTACAAATATCTACTGCTACAATCTAAGCTAAAATTTCGCTAAATTTCCCTTTTATTTCTTTTTTATCTCTGAATATTTGGAATATAACGATGCAAATGTAACGACGGGTAGTTCTGCGTTGAGATACCTGGAACCAGTGTCGGGCATTAATCGACTAAAATTTTGGTCGACTAAAATAATCCAAATTAACATTGCATAAATCATGATTGCATGATAATGATTCTTTCAATCGATTACCTTGATTTGGTTAATAATTAATTTCATCGATAGATTGAATTATTCGTAATTACTTATATGACAATTGGTTAATTTTGCCTATTGATTTTTCGACTTATGTTACTCGACCATGATTCTTTTACCAATTAATGCCCAACACTGCCTGAAATCACATGTGTGTAAATTTTCATGTTCGTAATGTGGATCCGAGATCGGAGTCATGAGAGTATCTTAAAGCAGGTTCTGTCCGTTACGAGAGATCGATTTTATAAACAATTACCTGCAGAGGCGACTTCACGAGAAATCTCGTATACTGTTGCTCTGTGACTTTCTCGGCTGGCGTCCCGTGTATCGTGGTTTGATACTTTTTATAAACTTCGAAAGACTTTTTCGAGGTCTTTAGGTATTCGGAACTCATCGGCGCTGTTCTAACCAGTCTCATCTTACAAAAATCATGAATTTAGCACAGATTCGATACGAATTTCGTAGTATAGTGTAACAAACACAAACATGAACGAATAAGAGTCGTATTTTAGTAGGAATTGCTCATCTACGGAAATTTAGCGCTACAATTGAACTTGATTTATTGTCCGCTGTAAATATGATAAAAATTGGAGAAAAGAGGACCATGTTGAGAGAACAATATCGACCGTGTTAACAATCAAGTGAAATACGAAATATCAATTGTTCATTATTACCTCCAGCTTTTTCAAGCCAGTGTACACTTTGTCGAACAATTCCTCCAAGCTCTTGGCGCAATTCTGTTGTTTTTTCTCTCTCATGATGCTCTCGATTTCACTTTGTGATTTACCCTGAGCTAATAACTTATTTTGCTTACGTTCTATCCGTAGGAGTTTCGCTTTTTTGCGAGGCACTGTATTGATATTTTCGTTACTAGAGTGCGAAGCACTTTTCTTTTCTGAATTTATTAGTTGTTTCTGATTGCTAGTTGAGACGGAGATAGGATTTTTCGAGATATCAATACTTTTGGTTTCTACTGGATCAACTGGCATTCTTTTACCGACTTCATCGTTGACAGATGAGACATTAATCTTAGATGTATTCTTTTGTGCTCTTGCGTGATGCTTTGCATAATTCAATGCTTCTTCATTGTTTATGTCTGTAATAATTAAAATCACAAAGTTATATAATATGAAATTGTCAGACAGTTTCAGCATTTAATATTATTAGTCAAATTTATGTTTTATTATACCTATGTTATCTTGTTGATCTTCACTCATATCTACATTATCATTTGCTATTTCGTTTCTTAAAAATTTCACCATGCGCTTTAGAACTTTCTTCTGAGATTTTGATATTCTAAAATCCAATGCTTCACATCTAAAAATTGTTATTAAATCTCATTTATATTGCTTTTATATTCTTCACAGGATGCTCAAATATAATTTTTTAGGGCATAATTTTTCTGAGATGTTATATTCTGAGATGTTTATCATTGCTGATAAAAATCATACAATGTAAATTAAAAAAGAACATCACTTACTTAATAGTATAAAGTGGACAACAGGTTTGCTCCAGTGTGGGCTTATAACAATAACTGCCACTTCGTCTCCATCCCCTATCTATCAAGCTTTGATAATCCTGTACTGTCAATGAATGCGCCCACATGCCTAATATCAAAATACAACATAAACCATTATTTCTTAAAGGTATATATTTATACTAGATTCCGATATAAATAAAAACAAGGTGCATAGACTTATAAACTAATATTATATAATATTGCTAGTTACTTTTAAGACAAACATGCAATTACACTAGATTATGTCAATTAAAAGAATCATTTGGACTTGTTGGATAACGTTACATAATATTATCTGTTACACTTAAAACAAATGTATTTACATCAGCCTTTAATGCAAGTAAGAGAAACATCCAGACTTGTAGACTAATATTAAGAATTCTTGACGTGACGTGACGTGAATAGTGTTTTATACTGGAACATTAAGATAAGTCTGTTGGCACTCACCGTGACTGAAATTCGTATTGGGGCTTTTACAGTAGCCGCACTTGTATCCCTCATGTTCCGCATAATATTCCACGATACTATAAGATTGTTTAGCCATTTCTGCTGTTCGGTGATAGCTATTTGTCGTTGGGAAATCACTAAAGTACAAGTGCTGTCACATGTTTCAAAGCAACCATTCGGAATCGCTCATTATAAATCTATAACTCTTGGCAACGAACGTGCGATAAGTTTCACGTTCAATATTAGCGGTTTATTATTTAAAAAATAAATAAATTACAACGAGCTTAAATCGCTGCCATTTGTAGCGCGACGTCTGTGATGTCCATGTCGGGAAACTGAGCGCACGCAAACGGCGCAGCACTTTGACCTAACCCAACTCCAGAGTAAATACCTTTAAATTACCATCTGATAAATCTTTATTGACTTTCATAATTCGGTTCTATCATATGGAATCGAGAGTGTAACAGTAGGATCAATGAGGTGAGTTCAACGAATGTTAAGCCAGCGGCACACGATGCTTGTTTTCGTGCTGGATTGTTTGCTAAATGAAAATACTGCGTTTTGATTGGTGCATTTTCATCCATCTTCGGAAATGTACCAATCAGAACGCAATATTTTCATCCAGCAAGCAATCCAGCACGAAACAAGCACCGTGTGCCGCTGGCTTAAAATATGAAATCGAGAACAATAATAGAGATTAGCTTAATTATTACATTTCTGAATCCACCAATTGAGCGATCGGTCGAATGTTGTGTCACCAAATCAGGCCAATCATCATGTTTGAATACTGACACCTGCTTTTTCCGCCGAACGAGCTGATTGGATACGTGCGAGTTCATAGGTTTGTTTTCTATTGCTAAACTGGCTGCACTAACTTGCACTTATTCTCTTTTCTCCCTTTCACTAATCCCTACATGCATATCCTATTTCTTTTTATGTTCCCTGAGTGTTCTCAGCTAATTCAGCGATAAAAAACAGACCTTTAGAATTTCTGCACTTTCAGTTTCTCTCCTCTCTATTTTGTACAAAAGTCCAACTAGATTCCTGTTTCGTTTCGTTTTAAAGGGCAGAAGGTGCAGAAGTGCGCGTCTCTTGTTGCAATCGATCAGCTGTTGCGTGCGCGTTCGCAACGTGTTCGCAACGCTGGAGATGGGTATCTTGTGCGATAGATTTGATGTTTGTTGTGCATCATAAATTCGTGCTTCCGACAAACGTCTTTGTATTCGAACCAATTCGAACGTACATCGACAATGTCGAACGACGGACGGAAAGTGGAGACGAACGCTTCTACGTCCGGCGAGAATGCGTCTCAGTCGAACTCTGAACGAAATCCGCCGCGAAACGAAAAAGTAAGTACGTCAAATCGATCAGTTCAGATCGAACTGTAACGATCGTTTACACAGAAATTGATCATTCGGCACTTATCCATAGAAAAACACTCGAGGCTCTCGGCAGAAAGCTGTGGACAACTTATCCAAGAAATTTCTGCGGAATTTTGATCCCGAGCACAGCGAAAGGGAAAAACGTAAGCTGTATCGTCGACTGTATCAAGGCCATAAAAAACATTTATACGACGAAAAGGGCATTTACTTGCTGACAGCAAATGATCTGTGCGATTGTTTGAATATAGACTGTAATGGATGTCACTACCCATGTCCTAAGTGCTACTCCACCAAGTGTGGTCATGAATGCAGGTATTTCCGTGAGAATTTTTATGTCAAATGAAAGACTGACTTGTATTCATAGATTACTATTGTTGCACTTATTGCTTGTTGTGGAGTTATTATTACATGGTTTGTTATTCTTGTCAGGAGTTATCGCAAATGGACATATGATGTTATCCTCTGTGAAGGTGCTGATTCTGTAATAAAAAATCCACTGGTGAAGGAATCTTAAGCAGTGAGCGAGATGTATAAATGTTGGATAACTTGATTGTGATTTGAAAGGGTTATATATAAGGTATTTTTAAGAAGTATTGAGCTTACAATCTCCTTTTCATAAAGCGTATCCTTATAAAGAAACAAATGTAAAAATATGATATTTCTGATACAACTGAGAGGAAGAATATCTTTATTTACACCTTTGGCCTTAGAGTAGCAGATGAGAAAATTTGTAAAAATATTCTTTTGTCAAGTCAGGGATCTTTTTTTATAGAAATGTAGTAGCTTAATATTTAATAACATACTTTATAAAAAGAACTTTAAATATTAATGCATATGTTTGATCAAAAGTCAAAAACTTCCTAAGTCAAGAGATGAAAACGAAAATAAACCATGTTTCACTCGATTGCAAAGGAAGTTGAATAAAACTTCGACTCAAGCTTATTTAGAACCCCAGTTTTAATAGTTAAGAAGTCGCAATAAAAAATAGTATCTAATGATTTTCTTCTCATGACGTCACCTCTAAGATGGCGGCGTAATTTCACACGAGATATTGTATCATTTTTTAATCGAGATATATTCCCAACGATAAGAGACGTGAAAACTGATAAATTTCGCTCTTTCATGACCGTCTACAACAAATTAATTCCGCCGAAGTTGCAAGATTTTCCACCTCCGATGCGCGAGCGAGGTGCACGATCGTCTAGCTACGCTACTGCGTGGTGACACGCGCGCACACCTTCACACGGAAGCGCTATTGATTTTCCGCGGTGCTTTCCACAGCGGTGTGCACGTTGCACGCGACGTACGTACACATACACACGCACACACAGCCCCAACGGCGCGCGCTTCGTTTGCATTTCGAGTGATCGTCCAAGTTCGCGCGAGCGAGCGGAGAGACAAAGCGGCAAAAAAAAAAAAAAAAAAGGTGTCGAGACGACGTACTCGGCGAAAGAGCACACGAGAGACTCCCGATTCAACGCAGTCGTGTTAATCGCGGGAAACCGGCCGCGGCTTTGCTGATCGACGGTGTGAAGCGGTAAAAGAAAAGACCAAGAGAAAAGGAGAGAAGAACCGAGGGTATCAGTGGTGCAAATTGAGGAATCGCGCACCGGTTACGCGACCTGTGCGCGTTATCATCGCTGCGAAGTTAGCCGCGAGCGAGCGTCAGCGACGACGACGACGACGGGCGGGCGGGCGGACGGGCCGGACTTCAGGGGGTTGTGACGGCGCGCAGCGCTCTCCGCCGCGTTCGGCACAAGCGTAAAGACGACGGGACGTCGCGTCGGTGCGTTGTCCGTGTGCAGCGCACTCGCCGGGGTGGCGAACGTACGCACTCACGGGACGAACGAACGTACATACGCACGCACGTAAGCAAGCGAGCAAGCACGTTCGAACGAACGAACGAACGAACGAACACGGGACGACCGGGCGGCCGCGAGCGCACGTAACGCGACCGAGTGTTATATATTTGCGAAGCGAGTGTGACACGACGACGACGACGACGACGGCCGCGAGGAGAAGCGATCGCCGCCGCCTTCTCCGTCGTCCAATTGCCCGTTGACCCCGTGCTCTGTGGAGAGCGCGATCCGGCGTGAACAGCGCTCGTCCAGGATCGAGAAGACAGAACGGAAGAGAGAAGAGGAGAGAGAGAGAGAGACCACCGGAGGAGCCAAGACCTCGACGTATCCGTCGCTCTCTGCAGGAGCAGCAGGTTTTATTCTTTTCTCACGAGAATATCCCGCATACTCACTATTGCATCTCTCCCCGTTGCCCGCCTTCCTGGGCCTTCCTCTACGCCCCGTCCCCGTTCTCATCCTCGTCCTCGTCCTCAGCGACGCAGCGTCCGTGACGTACTCGACGCGATGCGACGCGTCGCTTAGCGTAACGTCGTGTAGCATCGCGACGCCCGTCAAATGATACGATGCGAATGCCGCAATCGCCAAACAGAGAGAGAGAGAGAGAGAGAGAGAGAGAGAGAGAGAGAGAGAGAGAGAGAGAGAGAGAGAGAGAGAGAGATAAAGATAGAATGCGACGGACGACACGCTATGTCGATACTACGACGATAATGATCGGGTTTAGCGTTGTCGCCTCGCTGGTTCCGCTGGTCCCGTCGCGAGAAAGGAGCGTAGCGACCAAGAACAGGCAGACAGCGTCTTGCCGTGAATAACAGGGTACGTTTCGAGTGCGCGCGCGAGTTCGGTCGTTTCCATCCGCGTCGCCGGTCTCGAGCATCGTTTCGTCGTTTCCCAGGAGGGAAACGTGCATTCGGAATGGCCCGGGAATGGTTGTCAGTTGACAGAGCGGCAAGACGAGCCGCGTCGCGACGTCACAGCAACGTTCCCCGGTAGCGCTGCCAACGAGGGCAACGTGGTGCGCGCGGTCGTTCATTGACGACGACGTCATTCGCCGAGACACTCGTCGTGCTCGTCTATGTGTTACGTGCGATCTGCGACGGTGACGACAGGGAGTCCTAGGGGATGGAATTCGGTGAGGTCGATTGAGGTGGCCGATTCGCGGGGGTGAATGTACACGGCGCGGCGCGGCGCGATATGTACGCGGCCTGCCGCGTTATCGCCTGCCGCGGTGCATCCGCGAAAGCACCGAACGTTCGCGCTTGACGACCTGCCGCTTGACGATCGTTAAGCCCGTGTCACACTACGAACTGAAGATCAAGGGTTGCGGATTGAAGATTAGATTTCGACAAATCAACGAACTTCGGTTTGGACTTGCTTTATTCCGATTGGTCAGATTTCAATCTTCAATCCGCAATCCTTGATCTTCAATCCGTAGTATGACACGGGCTTTAAGCCCGTGTCACACTACGGATTGAAGATTGAAGTTTGACCGATCGGAATAAAGGAAATCCAGACCGAGGTTCGTTGATTTGTCGAATTTCTAATCTTCAATCCGCGATCCTTGATCTTCAATCCGTAGTGTGACACGGGCTTTAGTCGCGTGGCTCGAGGATACGACGCACACGTTCCCGTGCTGTATGCGCGCGCGCGCGCGCGTGTGACTCCGCTCTCGTATGATGAAACCTGCTGCAATCGGTGCCGAAAAGCACTCGCACGGTTCACTCCGTCGTCGAACACGGGTTAATTCGCGTCGAGAGCGAAATTTTCCGTAATTGTTCCTTGGAGACGAGGAGGGGACTCCGCCGGGAAATTTCGTCGGCTCGCTCGCGCGCGTCTCTCTCGCTCTCGAGATCGCACGACTCTTTCTTTATTTCGCAATGACACAATTCGAGATATCGTGTTTTTTTTTTCCTCATCTTTTTCGTTCAACGAGCAAATTGCCGAGAGAGAAGCGACGAGAGAGACCTTCGCGTTCCCGTTTCTTCGATCTTGTGTTTGTCCTGTCCAGTCGCGCCTTTTCACGCGCTCGACTCGAAGTAAATGTACATTCGGACATCGCGGATAGGGAGGGCGAAATTGTGGGAACGCGGAGAGGCTGGTGAATCGGACGGGAACGGGAACGGGTGCTTCTCGCGGACGATGGATGATGCGGCTGGTTCGCGCGATGCACATGGCTGCATCCGATGCATCAGCCGCACCGGTCGGTACAGAAACCGAGACTGACACTGTTCCTTTCACGTTCCTTTCACGTGTTACAAACGGTGAAAGAGAAATGGTCAAATGTCCCGTTTCGATGTACAAGATGTACCGATGGTTTTAAATATTACATTAGTTTCGTTCAAATTCGCGATAATTAGAGCAAACGTATCAATACTAAGACATGTACCTAGCGCTGAATATTTTTATTATTTTGAATCGTTTAAATTTGAATATTTAAGCTTTTAACGTGAAAAGATATATATAAAGAGATATATGTAGAATGTACTACACAATATATATATATATATATATATGTTCATTAAGATAGTCAATGTGTGTGTGTTTTATGTCAAAAGTTTGAATATTCGCATTTAAAGGCCAAAACAACAAAAATAGATACATATCAAAGATTGATCTTTGATTTTAAATCGATTATCCAGATATTCCTGATATTTCTACACAGATTACTCAGATATCAATGAATCAACGACCTTTCGCCTGTAACACTCGCGCCACATTTTCCGCGCGTGGCACGGAGTGTCGATGTGTCGAGGAAAAGCCTGCTCGTCTCTTTCGCCGTGTAACTGTCATATTCGTCAGGTGGCGAAGAAATGAACAAAGTTCTTGATCGGAGTAGCGTCTACTTAAAATTTCAGAGGGCGAAATCGAATAACCGCGTTGAAGAAGCGTCGGGAAAAGATGCAGACCTGGCAAGACCGCATACGAGGGGAGGAGGGGCACAACGCGACAGTATGCGGCTCGAGGGTGGGCGCGAGGGTGTCGTCATCGAGGAATACGTCACGAGATACGTGCGGAAGGGCGGACGGACGGATGTAACCTTTCGCGAGTTCAGATTATTAGTTGCGTGGGCGAAGCGGAGCGAGAGTGCGCGCGCGCTTATACAGGGTGTTGCAAAGCAGGGTAGTCTCCTCGCCGCGGATTCTTTGATCGACTTGAAATCCATTCCCCTCGTGCTGTTGGCAAGTTGAGCCCCGAGAGGAGAAATAGATAACGCGAAATTATAAATCGTGCGAATCATCCTCGAGCAGATCTCCATAGAATTGGAGAGATATGCAATCGCAGGTGGAACAAGAAATCACGATTATATGAAAATGACGTGATATCAAAGTGACGAGAAAGTGATCGAATCTTACGATCATCAAAGCATAAGTTTTTACAAGTGTCCAATGAAAGCCCCCCCTCCCCCCCCGCCCTCTGCCAATCATTGAAGAAGAAGGAAATTTTTTATATCATCTTCTCGTCATTGAGACATCATCGTCCTTCCTCTTCTCCGTTTAGGATATTAAAAAGCGAGAGAATGCGATAAATCGAACGGAAAATCATCCCCGAATTGATTAATCAGCTCGGTGGCAAAATATTGGGCGTCGACCGATTAAAATTTCAGTCGGCTAAAACAATCGGCGAATCGATCGTCAAAATTAACAAATCGTCATATATGTAATTATGAATAATACATTCGATCGATGAAATTTATTATTAATCCGTATATAATCGATCGAATCAACGTCGATCGGTTCAGTAGTAATCGCGATTTATATTCAATGTTAGTTTTCAGCATTTTAGACGGATTCACAAAGTGACCAATCGAAACAATCTCGTAGCATGCAATCACGATTTACCCGCCGTTCTCATTCACATTATTTTATCAGCCAAAATTGCTATCGATTAGTACCCAACATCGCTCGGAACGGAAGCTGCGATTGGGATATCACGGCTGCTTCCGAGACATCCTGTAGAGCTTGTATGAGTATCGTATGCAGTGGATTAGGCGACCATGAGGGGTTGCGAGGGGGTTGATTCGGCAAGTGGTCGCGTCTCTCCCTTTCTCTTTTTCTCTCCCTGCTTCTTTCCCTCTTTCTTTCTTTCTTTCTTTCTCTTATCATCCTCACTATGTGTTCTATCTCTTTCTCTCCCTCTCTTCGCACGCAAGGGACCCCGAGCGCCGGGGGTTTACGTCGCCGGGACGGCAGATGTCAGGATGCCGGAGCAGAGCAACGACTATCGCGTGGTCGTGTTCGGGGCGGGCGGCGTCGGCAAGAGTTCCCTCGTGCTGCGTTTCGTGAAAGGATCCTTCCGCGAGTCCTACATACCGACCATCGAGGACACTTACAGACAGGTAAGTTGACTGGCAGCGCGGCACGGCGCGGTTGCGGCCGCGACTGCAGCGGCAGCGGCGGCGACCGCCACCGCCGCCGCCGCCGCCGCGCCAACCACCCCCCGAGACGCCTCTTCGATCTATTTTTCTCGAACGGCGGTTATGCGCGAGGAGGACATCGCGCGCGTGTCCCTCGCGAATCTCCAACGGCGATTGACCCTGGAACGATCAGTCTCTCGAATTTCATCGCGCTGATGAATACACTCTTGGGTGCTTCGGCGTGGTGTGTTAACACCACGGCTCGCTTAATCCTTTATGGTAACTATAGTATATAATCCTACTGGTAACTATAGTAGAAACGCATTTAAGAATCTACAACTTAGTCAAAAGAGGAGATATTTTCGTTTCCTTTTGCACCACTGTAAAGGTGAATTCTTCTTCTAAAAAGATGGTGTACCAAAGATGGTATAGATTGTATGTAGATTCGGTTTAGTTCGCTTTTAGCTCAGTTTTGATGATGACATGTTCTGTCAAATTCCAAGTAGGCATAGTCAGCATTGTTACTGACATCTAAAAGTGCACTATAAATGAATAGATTGGACAGAAATTCAAAATGGCGAATCCAATATGGTGGACTCAAAAATCAAGAAATCAACCTATTTTCGTGAAACCTGGTTGACCTACAGTTTTTTATACGGCGAAAAATGAAGGGACGATTGACTATCTAAATGGTGATCTATAAGATATTCTTCTGAAATAGTAAGCTTGACGCTCTGAATGATAAACTTCACTCACAAATATAGTAAAGTTTCAGCTCAAAAATGTCAAGCTGACTATCGGAATTGTGTCATATAGATTACCCTTCATTTTTTTCTGTATAGGTTGCTCATTTCGTATATGCTTTTAGGATCCAAGTCATATTTACCAATAAACAAAAAACGAACGATAAAAAAACCAAAGTAACGAACCGACAAACGAAAAGCGGAAACTCCATGTACTTATTTATTCAGAAGTAAACGATTGATGCCGATTTTCCGTGTAATTGTTTCGCGGTTTTTCCATCTGGATAACCATCTCTGAGTGTATCCATGTTTATCATTTTTACCGTTATATTTACAAAAAAAAATACGAATTTATTCGTTCAGAAGTAGACTATTACTTTACATTTTACTTTACATTACTTTACATTGGAAAGGTAGTTTTTCGTAGATATAAAATTCTGATATTTTTTTCTGGTTATCACTACTTATAGTCTCAGTTCAAAAAAACTAAAATTTTATTCTTAAAAACACTTATAAAAAAATCGGGCATTAAAGGGTCAACACGAGGAATCTGTAGAGAAACAGAGTCGCCTGGTGCATTAGCAGAAGAATTCGATGAGAGAAAAGTTTTAGGGTTGCTGCAAGTTGTAATCGAGTGAAATTGGATAAAAATTGAGGATAATTGCGGAGCAGGAAAAATAACGAACACTGGATGAAAGGGAGTGGATGTTCAGGGTTACGCGAATTTTCTTGCGCAAATTGCAATCGGGTGAAATTGGAGAAAAATTGAGGGTAATTGTAGAGCGGGAGAGATAACGAACACCAAATGAAGGGGAAAGTGTGATGTTACGCGGCGAATTAGTCGCGCAAGTTGCAATCGAGTCTAGTTAAATCGAAATTCAGGCGAGTCAACAGTCGGACGTACAAATTTGGACCGCGACATCCTTTGTTCACGCAGAAGGAAATCTCGATCTAATTCGAGTAATTCTATCTCTGACGGAAGGTTAAGTAAATCACACGATTACTGCGACCAATAATAGTTTGGTTAGTTTTATGATCGCCTCGTTAATCTAAATTTCGAGCACGTTTTGCGCAAACGAGAGAGAGAGAGAGAGAGAGAGAGAGAGAGAGAGAGAGAGAGAGAGAGAGATTAAAGGAGCATGGAAATATTGTTGAGGGGATCAGAGCAGGCCGCCATAACACATACACCGTTGAAATTGAGTTCGCTTAAGTGGATTCAAGCTGCTGCGGCTGATCTTTCTTTCTATTCGCCGCCGAAGCCGAGAAAGGCGACAGAACAGGCGGTTTTATAATATGCGCGATTGACGTGTGGGTCTCATCCTCGACTGACGCTCGGTAGACTTGAGATAACGCTATTTATCTAGGGTTAATTGATTGATTAATTGGAGGGAGCAATTACACGTCGCGTGCTGCGGCGATAAATGCGCAGTTGAAGTTAACTAAGCTTTCGACCGGTTCCCCATTAGTTCGCAATTAGTCGTCAATTAGGGAATTATGCTTGAAACGCACCGATGGTGTGTGTGTGTGTGTGTGTGTGTATGCGCGCGTGTGACTTCCGCTACTAATGTTTACGCACTCGCGCGGGCCTCGCGAAACGATCGCGCGCGTTATTCTCAATCTCGCGATTATAATTAATTAGCCGGAGAGATAATTGTCCGCGCCGGGCCGTTGGCGATAAATTTCGTTAGCGTTAATTAAGGCTTTAATTCCGGCCCGCTTTCGGCACGGCCGGCGCTAATAAAACCAAACGGCGGAATTAGTTTTCGCGCACTTTCGCGCACGCGTGTGTTTTCCATGTGTTCGCACGCGAGTGTGTTACGCTCGCGTAAAGTTGCAACGAACGAACGAACGAATCGCGGGATTCGCACGAGCGAGGCGCGTGCTTTATCGGGGCAGACGTTTACGTAAATAGCAATTTCCGCGTGAATTGTAATTTAACGATTGATCGGACATGTCGCGCACGCACGCACGCACGCACGATATGTCTGACGTGGGTGAGAACATGACCATACGCGAATTTAATATCCCCATTCGTACTTCTGGCCGATAATACACGCACGGAAGTGAGACGTGTCGACGTGGGTGTTGCGGAAATTACGAGTATGCGTGTTAAATTCGCAAATAATTCATAGCCGTCGTCATGCGCACATACACACGCGCAGCAGAGAATACACGCGTACGACGCGGTAGTGGTAGTTATTTTAAAGCAGGATCAACAGCGACGACGCAACTAGGGTTGGAAAGTGACGCCGTTAGCATTATAAAAGCCGCTTTTTTTCAGTAATCACTTGGTAACGACGTGCTTTCCCTTTCGTTAGTAACGCAATTATCCTTTTTCTCCTTTTTTTATTTTTTGTTTAAAACGGTTAGTAAAACGGATATAAACGTGTAACTTTTATCGTTACCGTGCACATGTAGAGTACACGTACATGAAGTGAGCTGACGTTGGACATTAAGCGATCGAAAGATCTGGACCGACCGAGATACTCGGCGAATCGATAATCAAAATTGGCCGTATATGGGATAATTTTATTCGGGCGAGTAATTTAATCGATTGATGAAATCAGTTGTTAATCAGCGCTGCATAATCAATCAAATCGGTAATCGATTGGAGCGCGATCGTTATATGCAATTACGATTGACTCGATATTAGACTCGAGTCACATTTTAGTCAGAACCAGAATTTCAATGTCGATTAACGCGCAATACTGGAGGGAGAGAGAATCCCAGAGGAAGGTCTTTAAAACTCGGCGAGAGATCGACGAAGATTGTTACTTGCTGAGTAACGGCTCGCTCTCCTCAATGCGTAACGAGTAATGATAAAAAACGCGTTACTTTTATAAGTAACACACCCCCGACCGGAGCAAACGCGTTAACCCTTTGAGGCATAGTGGTAAGTATACTTATCACCTATTTATTCTCACATTTTCATGAAATATTTCATATCTGAGGGATTCCTGTCAGGTTTTTTGCGTTTTTTAGCTTCTTGTACATGGGTACATACATGGAAGGTTGAAAAGTGTTTTGCATAAGTTGTTCATTCATTATAAATAAACAAAGTGTGAAAAATACACATTTTTACAGAAAAAAATCATTTCCCACGAACTATGAGTGAACTTTTTGCTCAAAATCAAGATTTGGGGGTTTTTGGGTCGCTGATTACGAATCTGAGGTCCACATTCTAAAATTCATTTTCCAAGATGGCGGATCATAGAATGGACATCAAATTAGCTAAAATTGTAATCTGGTTAGTTTTTGAATTCGCTGATTCCGAATCTGAGGTCCAAATTAGAAAATTTATTTTCAAAGATGGCGGATCATAATATTTTTATATGATTAACTGAAATCGTACTTTGGTTAGTTTTCAAAGTCGCTGATTACGAATCCGAGGTCCTCATTGTCACCGAAATTATCGCGATTTTTCATTTTTGCGTCCGCCATCTTGGATCTGCCATCTTGAATTTCGAAAATCCGATAACGGATTCGTCATCAGCGACCCCAGAAACCGCTGCATATAAATTTTCATGTGATTCGGATTTTCTGAAAAATACGTGCCTCAAAGGGTTAAGGGTGCGCAATCATGTTGCACGACAATCTCACGTTTCGTATCGCGCTGTAGTGTAACGAATCAACCGCGTATCGTATATTACATAATAATAAAAGTACTGCGCGCGATGAGTCAACGGCGATCGCGTCGACTGTCGTCACATCCGATGATGACATGCGGCTCGAGCGCGCGTAACCGGTGATTTGATTTGTCCTCGAAGCAGCTCGACGATAACGCGCGCTTTGCAATAGTTATTTGTGTTTCTTGAATGACGGCAACGCGATCGTCGTGACAGCGGCTCAATCACACCGGTAACGTCGCTGATACGCCAATACGATCTTCCACTGCTACGTGACCATTTGCGCGTTTTATATACGCACATACGCACATATACACATACCTGCATATACGCACGCGTGTGTACACAAGGTGAGGCGCGGGACAGGTGAATATTTCCGAAAATATTGACGACAGAAAATTTTATCATACAAGCTTGAAATGTTTCAACACGATCGCGCTACCACTGTCACACACGTGTGTGTGTGTGTGACATCGATGATTCCTTTTGTACGTCCACGTGAAGAAATTCTGTTTTGCACAATTATATCAAGAGTGTAATTTGTAGGGGAGTTCCCCCCTCCAGATAAACTGTGACAGCGAATGTTTCAAGGGTTTCATTGTTTGGATATATTTTCTCTTCTGTATATAAATACATGAAGGATTGAAAAAAGAATTTCGATACGCACGGGGTCGCGTGTATCCAAAAGTGTACGGTTGCACTTAAAAGAAAATCGGACAATCTTGAGGTATTCTTTTAACGTATGTACTACACGTACATGCATCGAAGATTTTTCGTATCGTATACGGGGTGTCTCAGTTCTCCGAATTTCACCGAGAGAGGATTCCTGCGAGTGTGATACCGAGCTAATTTTTCCTCAGCAAAAACGTCGAGGCATCAACAGTAGCAGGAGAAAAAGGCGGAGCTTTCCTCGAACAAAACTTGGAGCGACCAGACACGCGGGCGATAAAATTATTTCTCTCGATTAATTTCAAGCGAACTTTTCCTTGACAGAATTTTACACATTGAGCGTTTGCTACAATAATGCGCTACGTCGAAAATTAAATAACGACATTCGCGATAAAGAAAGATCGACTCTAGATCGCTCAGAGAATCCGCCGAGGTAAAATTAAAGTCTCGAGGAATCCTAAACACCCTGTATGTATGTAAACACTAGAGATGTGCTCGAATCAAGAATTTTTATGTCGAATCTAATCGAATCGAATCTCATTTTTTAAATTCGAATTCGAATCGAATCGAATCGTGAAAAAACTTAACATGACTATTAAACATGCAAATAATGATGGAAGATTTTAATATGAAAGGGAATATTGATATTGCAATATCATCTTGAAGTAAAATATATATTTAAATATTTCAAGTAATTTTTTAATTAATTATATTTAAGTTATTGATTATAAGTTAAGTTAATTACGAGTTAAGTGTTCAGACATACACACCCAGGCCCAGATGGCCTGTTTTGTAGCTGATGCACGCAAACGATAATGTATTTGATTCCTATTCGAATTATTCGGATTCGAATTATAGGGATTCAGATTCGAATCGAATCGAGTTATAGGGATTCAGATTCGAATCGAATCGAATTACATTAGATTCGATTCGATTCGATTCGAGTTCGAATAGTTCGCACATCTCTAGTAAACACATACATACATACACGCATATTTACCTCCACGTACACGTATACGTAGCTTCGCGAATTTCAAGGCGCGTGCTCGTGTACGCATTTGAGATGCAATGACACTGCTGGTGGGACTCTCGCTGTGTGCGCGACGAGAAATGTGCCGACGCGCGAGTGTTATCAATGAAATCGCGCGTGCAGGAGATACGAAAGTTTTCCGGCACCGGCTGGAGAAAGCGGCGGCGGCGGCGGCGGTGGCGGCGGCGGCGGCGGTTCCGCTCGATTCGGCTCGGCCCTGAAGAGATCCGAATCCCGAGCCGAGCGGAATCTCGCGAGGCGAAGTGCTGCGGAGGTTCGATTAATTTACGATCGGCCCGCGCTGCGCGGGTCGCTCGTAAATAATCGCCACGGCAATTCGCGCAAGGAACGTGTGTGTGTGTGTATACGGCATTTCAGGTGATAAGTTGCGACAAAAACATATGCACACTTCAAATTACGGACACAACGGGGTCCCATCAGTTTCCCGCTATGCAGCGGCTCTCCATAAGCAAAGGTCACGCCTTCATCTTGGTGTACTCGGTGTGCTCCCGGCAAAGTCTCGAGGAGCTGCGACCGATCTGGGCCGTGATAAGGGAACTGAAGGGCCAGGATATCTCGCAGATACCCATAATGCTGGTAAGCACCCTCGTAAACAAGCAGCGCGACGGCAGCCCTTTTCCTCTCGATCCACTCGCGTGTTTCACTTCGCGACGATCCGTATAAACGAGAGTCTCCGTTTCGAAAGCTTATCGAGACCGCGTCAGTGATACAGTATAAGAAAGAACAGTGGGTTCACTCAGCACAAAATAGTGCGAACGGTCGTTTGTCGCACATGCGAACCGAACTGCACAACCAACAATATGGCGGCCAATAGCTGTCAAAGTGTATAAGTGTAAGCAACGATTAACTATATGACCGAATTTTTAATATAATATTGTTGTTTATTAAAATCTAGTAAAATGAATGAAAGAGGTGGGTACAAATGTTGTATAATAAAACTGCAAAAGTGCAAATTTAAATTTGCAAAGTGTTAAATTTTGATTTAATCAAAATGTGTCCCCTTTGAAACGATACAATATAACAAAAAGGCGGACCTCAATATCATTTAGTTTTCGAGATTTTTTACTTGTGTTACGTTTGAAATTTAGCACTCTGTATATATATATATATATATATATATATACACATCTTTCTATATTATAATTAGTAATATGTTATATATTATTAATTATATATTATTAACATATTATATTAATAATAGTTCATATTTTTATATTATTTTATAATGTATGTTATAGATTTGACAGTAAATATTGAAAAACAGCAATAAATGCTGTTTTTCAGCTACTATTCGTTATCATTCAAATTATAATCCGCGCGCAACCAGTAACACGGCGGTCTTGTAGCACCTGAGATCAAAAGCACCGCCACCGAGAGTGAACCTACTGTTCTTTTTCATATACTATTTCTGTGTCAGTCAGATACGGTGTTCATTATCGACGACCGTCGTCAACGTGTCAATTAAAAATTATTCAACGCCTAACTTTTTTCACGATCGAACAGATTTATGTTTTGAGTTTCGGGAGTTTACTCACACACCTTTGCGGCAAATCGAACAATTAAGTTCTTAAGACGAAACTCACTGGTTCAGTGCCGAGTGTGTACATTAATTTCATATTTTCTATAAATTCCTCGGAGTGGAATCTTGCTGGGAAGAAGTGAAGATGACCAGTACTTTCACTCTTAAATAAAAATACTGTCACTCGGAGTCTCGCACAAGAGAGAGAGAGAGAGAGAGAGAGAGAGAGAGAGAGAGAGAGAGAGAGGGTGTTTTGTTCAAGTTTAGAGCTGACTCTCTCACTAACCGTACGAGTGAAGCTCAATCGCTCCCAGTGAACATGTGACACTCTGTGACGGTAAATTACATGAGAATCACTCTTCAATCACAAACGCAAATCTTCACTCGACGATCAAGACTGGAGAATACACTCTGTATAAGCGGAGAATCCCTCAAACTCGAGGTGCACAGTCATTCTACTCCTCGAGTAAAATTCCACTCCTGAGCAACTCGCGGCGAGCACGTATCCGCCTCGTATCAAAGTGCTCGTGTGATTAGAGCCCTGATTTACGGCGTTCACGGCGACGTGAAGGGGGCACAGGCTCTGCGGTAGACCTTATCCGCGCGCAGAAGTACTCGAGACCGCTCGGCGAAGCCTGTCGCTCGCGACAAACGCGAGACGCGTTTCCGCGCTCGCGATTTCCGCAAATCCACCACCGTCGCCTGCGACCGAGCGGTCGCAGTGGCGCGCGCGACTGCTCCTTCTCTCTCAGCGGCATTGTTCGTTGACTCTCACGCTCAGGTCGGGAACAAATGCGACGAGAGCCCGTCCGTGCGCGAGGTGTCGATGAGCGAAGGCGCGGCCGAGGCGGCTAACTGGGGCTGCGGCTTCCTGGAGACCTCGGCCAAGACGAACCACAACGTGGACACCTTGTTCCGGGACCTGCTCACCCTCGAGAAGAACCGTTCGGTGTCGTTACAGCCGGTGCAGAGCAACAACGCGATAAGACTCAAGGAGAAGTGCGTCGTCATGTAATCCGTACACGCACCGGCTCGCCGAGCCGCGCCATGTGCGCGCGTATCGCGGAGAAAGGGGCGGAGAATCGGCGGCGGCGGCGGCTTACTTCCGGCCTCTGAGCCTCTGACGCGGCTCCTCGTACTCGTCCTCGTGAGAGGATGCCGCGCGGGTTCTCGGCGATCGGCGAGACGAGCCCGTGAGGTTTCACCGGCGACGGGCTCGCTGTTCGAGTCCCGAAGGAGCTTCCGTTTGACCGTTCGGAAACGGCCCTTCTTCTTCGGCCCTTCGCATAGGGCTCCGTGGTACGCTCCGAGGCTCAGCACGAATTGCGTCCACGCGCGGCCCGCGCCAAGAGCGACGGCGGCGGCGGCGGCGGCAGCGGCGGCGGCAGCGGCAGCAGCCTAACGGAGAGCGACTTCTTCCCCCGGCCGTCCCGACGAACGGGACGGCAACTGGTGATCCGGACGTGCGCGTCGCTCGTCGACGGCGCGACACCCCGAGCGACCCTTGTCTTCAGTTTCACCTTAAACGCAAGTAGAACCGCTCTCTCGACGCGTTCGATTTCTCTCTGTGCGCTGAGACCAAGTAGAAAACACCACGCTCTCGTGAGTTCCCGCTCTTGTTTCTTGACTCCGCCGTGCGTGGAACCGTCCGCGGTAATCTCGAGGCGGCGAGGCGACGAGCGAAAGTCGGCGAGATGGCGAACGCTACGACCACCACTGCGTCTCACCACTACCATCATCATCATCATCATCATCATCGTCATCGTCGTCATCATCATCATCATCATCATCATCATCATCATCATCATCATCATCATCATCATCATCGCCACCACCACCACCACCACCACCACCATCTCCGTCGTCATCCACCAGCAGCGAGGGCGGTCGCGTGTTCCTCGGCTGTTGGCGCAGCAAGCATGGTGTTAATGTAACGAACTCGAGGTGGAGAACACACGCATCGTCGACCCTCGTCAGTCGCACGTCGTCCACACACTGGAGTCTCGGTATGTTTCATAGAGAAATAAATAAGGATTTACTTCTCGCGCGCGGGGAGCACTCGCTCTCGCGCGCCGCATCAGTTACATATCTTTTCTAAGGTATCTTATCGTATGTGTGAACGCGTCATATTTTTTATCTTGAATATTTCTTACAAATAAACGATATATAACAGCCGCATATACCGCATGACATCGATTTATTATTATCTCGGTAATACGCTAGCAGTAATAATGGTAATAATACGAAGTGAGTCGCGATCGACGATTGGTTCGTCTCTGTTGATGCTTTCCCGAGGGGGAGAGAGAGAGAGAGAGAGAGAGAGAGAGAGAGAGAATGTGTGTATGTGAGAGCGAGAGAGAGAGAGAGAGAGAGAGGCGTATTCGTCACGACAAAGAGTTACCCGCGATTGTTCTATAACCGCTTCTCGTTATAATTAATCCCTAGCTGTTCGATTAATACGCGGTGCCGCAGCGATCAATTAGTGACGCCGACAATTTCCCGTTTGTACGCAGCGCCGAAAAGACCCCGACGATCAGCGGCGAGACGGCGGCGTCGGCGTTGGCAGCCACGCGCAAGCAAAGTCTCGAGTTTAAAGCGACAGTATGTGGCGGGACGTGAATAGTCCTCCAGCGCGAATTGTCGAACTCTTCTCGGTGTCGCGTTTTCACTAGAGTGTCGTCAACGTTGAGATCGTTCTCTCTTGCGCGCGCGCGCGCGAGATAAACAACGGGGATCGTTCCATGAGAGAGGTGGTCCCGCGCGAGGCACGCGAAGCAGTTCGTTCCTTTCGTCACTCGAATTCAGCCCGGCGATTTCGCGCGACCGTAGCGCGATTTTCACCGGCGAGGAAAAGGCGCGCGCGCGCGCGCGTGCACACGCTGCAAGCGCGCTGCGTCTGCCGTTTCCCCGGGAAGATTGGCCTGTCGAATTCGCCGTGCGTGAAGAAGTGCGGAATCGACGGGTCGCCTCGGGGAGGGGATCTCTCGGGGGAGAAAATTCCGCGTTCCGCGGAAACGCACCGCGAAAATTCGATGACGCGCGCGGAAGCGCGGGGAGCGTTCGGAAAACGCTCCGATCCCACGCGAAACGCGTGAGGAAGGCGGAAAACATCGAACGCACGCGCGAACTGCATCGCGTTGAGAGAGAGAGAGAGAGAGAGAGAGAGAGAGAGAGTGAGAGAGGGGGAGCGGCTGCAGCGTCGCGTCGCGTCGTGCGTACGTTCGATGAGATACGCGTGAAATTCGAGAGCGAAGAAGGAACCGACGCGAAGAAGCTCAGAGAAGACCGCTCGCTCGTGCGTGTGCGTTTTTTTCCCGCCGCAATTCAGCGTTGCGCGTGATCGATAATAGCCGTGACAGACGAGGCGACCGAACGACGCGACGGTGTTGAACGACTCGATGCTCCTCCGCTGAAAACTCCGCGCTCCGCAATCCGAGAGTACTGCGCGACATTTAGGGACCGGTGTTACAGCGCGCACATGAAAGATTTTTTCGCGTGAATGACAGGAGAGTGCGAGATCGAATGAAAGAGAGAGAGAGAGAAAGGGGGGGGGAGGAGGTAGGAGGAAAGAAAAAGAGGGAGAAAGAGCGTGCGTGCGAAAGACGAACAAGTAGATAAGAGTTGTTACGAGATTGGTTTTTGTTGAATAGTTGTAAGATTTTGTAATGATGCTAATTAGGATTATAAACGAGCAGCAAGACACGGTATTGTGACACACGACACACACACGGACAGATACACAGATGCGCAATATATAGGCCCGCACACGCGAAAACATGGACGTACATACATTCTATCGCGTGTGGAGATTCGCGACAACGCAGACGCAGATTCGTCAGCGAGCGATTGCAGATGTAACCGACTCGCGAGCCGAGTGTGCGCTCGTTTTCCATATCGATGCGATTTCTAGCGGTTTCCCTTCTCCTTTTTTCCCCGTCGTGCAACGTTAGACCATCCGGGACGCGCTTTTAGACGCGAATCCCAGTCGGGCAAGTCCCCGACGATATAGATAGTTAGCGGTAACTACACACCCGCACACGCATATACGTACACACAGAGACACACAAGCCCCCGCTCGATCCCTCTGTCCCGGGTCCCTCGTTCCCTTTGCACCAAACCTCCTCGTAGTTTCCACGTGACTCGCGCGTGTTTCGCGGCTTTCCTTATCGTATTTGCGGATACATCAGGGAGAGACCGGATTGTCCTTTCCCGGTCCCGTCGACGCCGTCGTCGCGTGGCCGCTCGGACGTCGATGTGATCGATCGATCGATGTAACACGTCGCAATCGAGGCTAACGATGGTGCTGATGACGAGCCGGCCGCGCTCGAGCGCTACTATCAGCTCTGAAGGGCCGTATTTATAGTCGTCGATACTCGAGTAGAGTCTCGAGGGTGTGTATCGAGTGGTGCACGCTCACCACAACGGACCTACGTCGAGCTCAAAGGAGGAAGTGCGAGGGAGGGAGAGGGAGTAATAATGTTCGCATTAGCGCATGTTTGAAATGATATCGAGTCAACAGGCGACTTTGAGAAAAGTCGCACATCGGATGTCGTCCGAATGCGCACTCGGAGATGTCGTCGTTAACCCATTAATGCCGGCTGGGACAGAGATTTCCCGTTGACTTCAATGTTATGAATTTTTATGAAAATTTTAATCCAAAGTACATTACTGGGGGTTTCCGAGCTCGCTCTCTCCGAATCCGCTGCGAGATTCAGAAAAAAAAATGAGTGTATTGATCTGTAACGGTTTTTTTCCAAAAATGCGATTTCTTCTCGTCAATTTTTTTTTAAATCATGGATTTCATCTTGATAAAAATGTTGAATATTACTGAAAAGTACCCCCATCAGTCCTCGAGACTTGTAATTTCAAAAATACAAACCTGGACGTAAAATTTTCTTCACTTTTCAAATCTGTAATAAAAAATATAAGTTTTGCACCAAAAAATCAACGTTGGGCCCCGTTAGGCCCAAAAAATACATCAGACCCAAATTTGGGGCCTACCACGTGAAAGAACTCGATCAACAGGGCAACTTTTATTTTGGATAATTTTTCATAAAAATGCACTCATAACGAGTTATTTGACCGAGTTCCCAAGGATCCGGCGATATCTATGGTTGATACATGTATATGGTCGCCATATTGAAATTACTAAATTGCAAAAAAATTCAGAACCACATATATTTTGAGTACAAGTCTCGAGGGCACGATTGGAGTACTTTTCAGTAATATTCGACATTTTTATCAAGATGAAATCCATGATTTAAAAAAAATTGACGAGAAAAAGTCGCATTTTTTGAAAAAAAGACCGCTACAAATCAATACAAACACTCATTTTTTATGATTCTCGCAGCGGATTCGGAAAGAGCGACCTCGATAACCTCTAGTAAATGTACTTTGGATCAAAATTTTCGAGCATTTCCATAAAAATTCATAACATTGAAATCAACGCGAAATTTCTGTCCCAGCCGGCATTAGTGGGTTAACGTCTGTTCTCGTTTATTCGTCAGTCACCTGCTCCTCCCCTCGAAGAGATACACGTCGAGCATTATGAAACGCTGGCGCGTATGGTTATTACTTTCGGTTCGATATTATTTGTATCCATCTCTTTCCCTCGCCCACGAGAAAAGGGAGAGACTCCGAGGACGTTATCAAACAATGGATACGAAGCGACGGAGAAATTGACGGAAGTAAATGCAGAAAATATTTTCTCCCGCCGTTTTTCGCGCACGCTCGTCTCGACTCGAGGCTCACTTCGCGATCATGTCGCGTCCGTTAATAATTCGCGTTATTTGCCGGCCGTGTAGAATTGCACTCGACTATTCCCGCTATAAATACGGCCGCTACGAGCGTCGCGCCCGCGAAAACCGCGGCGTTAACGACGGCCAGCGAGGTGACTGTCGAGCCAGACAGCGTCCAAACTCGAGCTCGGGAGAGACCATCCTTTGAATGAGTCGACAATACATCGCCACGATGAGCGGGGCCAGAGCGTCAGCTGCTGGCAACGTCAATGCCATCAATTATAGCGATCAGCGATGCATCGTGGCGAGTCGTGGCCAGGGATAGTCATTGAGGGAAGAGAGGGAGAGAGGGGGGAGGGGGAAGAAGGAATCGATATTTCCGCGTTGGTGTGCGCGAACAGCGACAGCGGTATCGACGAATATTTCGACGAGTATCGACACTGCGTGCAGCGCCGACGGTTAATATTATGGGCGATTGTGAAAGTTAATTGGAAAATAAAATTAAAAATAGAAAAAGCATCTGCGCTCGCTACTCTCTCGATCGACGAGGACATGATGCGACACAATTACGAACGAGGAAGGTCTCGAATTAATCGAGCGACTTTTTCCAAAAAAAAGAAGGAGAGACACGAGTGTGACCTACATTTTTTAATCTGCGATTTCCCGAAAGCGCGAAACATTGTCGTCCGCCGTTATCACACCAGAATATCGATACTTGTAATAAAATATTGACACAGCCGGGAAGGAAAGATTACATGCAATTGTGCAACATTATATATTATATGATTATTTTGTCTCTATATAGCTTCACGTGCATAATGATACATGTCCACATGTAGAAAAAATGCTGTTGAACGGAAAGAGAAAGAAAATGATTTCCTATTGCTGTCGAACGTCGTCACAAACGTAGGGATTTGCTTCACTTGTATTTCTCCAACAACAGTATCGTTTTCTCAACATGGACGTATTTAAGCGCGTACGGCTCCACACGACTATAAAGAGGCAAAATTCATATATCTTCACTTGTTTTCCGGCCAACCGAATATCATGACCGAATATCATCGTTGGACCGTTCCTGGCCGTGGGCCCGCCACGCGAGATTCGTTGTTTTGTTCTTGCGGCGTGGTTATCGACCCCTCCGGGTCGTTCAACGAATTATACTTATAAAGTCATCCGTCGATTTATTCCGTGCGACGCTTTGTGTCCCATTCGCGCACCCAGCCGTTCACCCGTCCGCGGGGAGAAAGACGAATCGATGGCAATCGTAGCGAGGATTTATTCCGCGTACTTGCAAATTCCTCCAACAGCGGAATCACGACGGTCGTCGGCGGCCCCTGAACTTGGGGCATGTAAGCCTCGCGACCCCCGCAAATGTTCGTCGATCCGCCCGGTTTCGCCTAATTTTTTCATCACTTCCACCCTCCAACCCCCACACCGAGTTCCTCGGCAGTTCCACGAACTGCGGCTTGATTCCCGGCGAAAACGACAACCAACTCTAACGGACGAATGTTCCTTTCTATCGTCGATCGACGGCGCGTGTTAATATTACGCCATAGCGGTCGTTATTCGATCGCATAATTATGTTCTTTTTCTCTCTCTCTCTCTCTCTCTCTCTCTCTCTTTCTCTTTTTCTAAAATATAATCAGTGCACTCTTCATTGAGTTCAAATGAATTCACTCTTCGATGAGGAATTTTTTTTATTCGTTCACTTTAAGAGGGCACTCTCTAAAACTTCTTGGAACGAAATTTCCTACTTGGACATGGCTGTCGAGTCACTCGAATTTTCATTCATTCGAGCTTCGAGTGAATTTTCCAAATTCCACTTCTTTAACAACAGAAGAGTCCTTTCGTAAAAATACAAAAAAGAATACAGTAGATAAATTTATAATAATGTATATATTATAATAATAAAAAAAAGAAACGAAAAAGATAACACTCATTTTTCGCTCGTTTTAAGTCAAAATTTCACTCACAGAAATTTAAAAAGAGAAAGAGAGATGAGGGGAGAGAGAGAGAGACAAAAAGAGAAAAAATACGATCGCGTATATTTACTATATTTTTGCATCATTAATTATCGATTATTAATCGCGCTTTGTCTAGGTCGCTTCGCCCGGCAATCGCCATTAATAGTCGTCAGCACCATTAATAATGCAACCATAAAATAATCCTACGATAAACTGCGGTAATTTCGACGGTATCGCATGATCGAACATTACGGTGAACGGCAGTAGAACTTGGCGTCTGCGGTGCGAGAGCAGGTCGGACAGTTTGCTAATTGCCATTCGAGTGCACATTGTCGCCAAAAGTTCGGCCGTTCGATTTCGCCGGTTCAATGTGACAGATTTTCTAATTTTGAACTTGTAATGTCGCGGCGAACTCTTACCTTCTTTCGGACCATCCCACAACGACAGAAAGGAACGACGATCCTTTTGTACGAGCCCTTTTTTACGAGGACTTTGTTTCTCGATAAATATACCGCGTAGATGTAGCGTGAAAAGTCATGTTTAATAGTGATCGTTGAATAATAATCCGCTTGAAAGAGAGAGAGAGAGAGAGAGAGAGAGAGAGAGAGAGAGAGAGAGGGGGAGAGGGGAGGGAGGGAGAAAGTAGAGTAGAATAGAGTAGAATAAAGTTTATTAACATCCCGGGGTTACTCCTTAAAGTTTATAATATTACATAGTAGGATGTGATGAAATGAGATGTTGAGTAGAACCATGCGGATCTATTGAACCTGATGAAACCACAGAAGCAAGTCAAGAGTAAAGATACACGCAAGAGTAAACGCAATTGCGAAACTGCAAGAGATAGAGAGAGAGAGAGAGAGAGAGAGAGAGAGTGAGAGGGACGAGAACAATCCCTATAGGTGTAAATTGTATATAAGATTTTCTATATTCAGATATCCCCCGATATACACAGTGTATACAAACGTACATGGGAAATATCTATTATTAGTGGAGAAATAGTCCCGGAGTGGTCCTCTCACGGGCATGTTTTTCGATTCTAACCAAGCCAGAACATGCACACGTACTCACACACACACACACACATTCGCCGCTACTTTCTAAATCACTTGTTATTGGATTGGTCGATTGATTACGCGCTAAGTAGTGTTTATTATCCCGTAATTATAGGGAATACGGTTGATATAGAATAGGATATATTATATATTAATATAAACCGACGAACACACAAACGCAATACAAGATACACACAGACAAACACACATATGTACGTGTATATGCTATATAGAGAAACATATACATAATTATACACCAACACCAATCTATACATACGTACGCGTATATGCGCAGACTTCGTCACAAAGGTCTACGTACGTACCATTGTCTTCGTAGGGAAAGTGCGAAAAAGTGTCGTTTTCTAATGGCTACACGACTTAGGTGTTGAAGAAATGTTTATCCGTAGCTAAGGGAGGAAGAGAGGTGAGAGGGGGAGAGAGAGAGAGAGAGAGAGAGAGAGAGGGAAGTCGAAAGAGAAGAGAAAATAGGCTAATCGCTGTTTTTCAAAATGCACATAGATCTAAGAGAGGCCCGACGTGCGGCCTCTTATCGATTAACCAACAATTTCTTGCGATTTTCACGTAACGTGACACTTAGAGACACGAAATGGGCCGATATAGATTTTTGCGACTAAGTAAAATCGAACGTACATATGGGGAGGGGGGGAGAAGGGTGATTCCCGCAATCCCTAGGGATTTTCGACTAACATGTGGACTCGATTCCTCTTCAACGAAAACATCGTCGAGGTGCCGCACAGTGGACTGCGAAACATTCAAATCTGTGGGCGAAATCTGATCTAGTCAATTTTAGAAATTGCGAAGAACTGCTTGCGAGTTTAAACAGTTTATAATGCAGGATTCATGTAATTACGAACTCAGTTATGCCTCAACTCTCTCTCCGTATCTGCATAATTAGCTCGCAAGCGTGAATAATGCAGCGTAAAACATTCCTGCTCACGTTTATTAGAACATTAAATTGTAGAAAATTTTGAACACGCTAGTTCCTATGCCGGAAATATCTCAGAATTTATTTCTCGAGAGAGAGAGAGAGAGAGAGAGAGAGAGAGAGAGAGAGAGAGAGAGAGATTTCTCAAACATTTGTTTCTCGGAAATTATTTCTCATTTCAGATCTTTAAATATTTCAACGACCTGCAAACGTGGCTTCAATATATTGAAGTCTTTTGAAAACGTACTTGAGAATCGTGCGCATTTACACAATTTTGTCCGCAAATTTGGCTGCTTCAGCCCGCTCTGTGCGTCGGGACGGAGTATTCTCTCGCGTATCAGCCCGCGCTACCCAAGACGCATCGTCGTCATTCAGCGAGTCCCGTTGTTTGTTGAAGCCAACAACCGATATAGCTCCGACCTCGACTCGAGCCTCTAACTTGCGAATAATCGTCTAGCTGTCGACGGGCACACGAGAGCCCCGTCGTGATAGTCAAATGTATAAACGTAGATAGACTTAAGGAGCAAACGAAAGTAAGAGAGAAGAGAGAGGAAAAGCAGGAGGCTGCTCTTGATGCGCGTTCTTCACTCGTTCACGGCGCGCGTGAAGAAGCGAATTATACATCGAATCATGAAGCACTCGTTAAGTGACCGCGCGACGCCGACACGTCGACTCGTCGTCCGTCGAGCGTCGATCGAGTTTCCCCTCAAAGACACCTACGGAATTGCCATCATGGGGAGCGCACGCCCCGTAAATGTGGATACGACAGGTTTCAACCAAGAGAGAATATTTCTATCGAGGGCAGGATATGGATGTTGTATGAGATCGAATTTCGGAGCTTACTCGAAGAGCACCGAGAGGGAAAGAGAGGAGGCAGCAGGACATAAAAAATGGGAGAGCGGATTTATATGGGACAGGCGAACGTGTATTAAAACAAATCAACAAGAACACGGTATCCTCTTAGTTCTTGGGGCCAATCGGTACGACGAGGGAGAGGGAGAGAGAGAGAGAGAGAGAGAGAGAGAGAGAGAGAGAGAGAGAGAGAGAGAAGGCCACGTACGACGCGTGAACACACGTGGAGACACGTCGGGCTGGCTTTTCGCCGAGTATTCCGTTCCTCTCGCGTCTTTTCGCGAAAAACTGCTCGTTTCCTTTGTATACGTTTACCCTCTCGAGCCTCCTTCCCTTATCCACCACCTCCCCCCCGAAACAGCAGTGTTACTTTCAGTCCGCTGTTTAACGACGAAGGCAGTCTGCTCACACGTGAAACTCAACATGTGAAGCTCAACGAGCGACGGCAAGTATCGAGCAGCGAGAACGATTCGCTGCGAAAAAATCGCAGTCGTCGCCTCTCGGCAGGTGGACTCAACGCAAATCCGAGCTCTTTTTTACGAGTACCGTAGCGAAATTTCAAGAGGAAATTGATCTTCGATCGACGACGGGGTAGCGTGATTCGCAGTAGACCGTCAGAGTCGGTCGTTCGCGATTTCTCTTCCCGCATTGTGCGCTTTTCGCGTTTCCCTTCGACGGCTGACAGACGGCTTAATCACGAGACCGCAAGCGATCGAGGCTCGAACTGATCCGCATCCGTGTGGAGAATTTTTCTTCTCTTTTCTTCCTTCATTTCGAGCCAGAAGAGTCGTTGCCGGCGCTTCGTTCCGCTGATCGAAGAATCGAGGCGAACTTCTCCCGAGAGGCGATCGATGATTGAAAAGTGCCGTCGCATCAGCGAGTCCTCTCTTGTCACGCGACGATAACGACCATGGTGATGACGATGACGACGATGACGACGAAGCAATACGGGTGTGCTCGCACTCATGCGCGACAGGGCGAAGCTCTCCCGGCGAGGCGGCGCATCGCGCGATCGCGAGGCGAACTAATGAGAGGCTGGCGCGCAAAGGGCTGATGTGTTCATTTCGAGTGATATTACGCTTCGTTTGCGACGCGACACGACACGACGAGGAAATCGAAGACAAGGCGATGTCAAACGCGAGTAAACGCGATCTACCTCTCCTCATCTTCCTCCGCCGTATCCCGAATACGCTGACGGAAAGAGACTAAGGGGCAAGATCTTTCGTTATCAGGCGCGGCCATTGGCGCAATTAAACGTATATATTATATACGTACTGAAGGCTCTCCTCGGTATTTGGATGTCCGCGACTGGATGAGATGTATGAAATCGGGTCCGGCCTGGAAACTGAAAACCGCGTCGTTCGGATTCGAGTCCAGGCGATCTGCATCCAAAACTGAATTCGGATTTCCGAATTTGAGTCTAAAGCAGCTTAGAAAAGAAAGGAGAGGTGAATCAGAAAACGAGATTATTCAAAGTAATGATTATTATCGAAATACATAAATACACAGAGACACAACCGTTTCAGACTAATTCTTGTTTAGTTCCCAGTAGAGATGTGCGAATCAAGAATTTTTATGTCGAATCGAATGTCATTTTTTAAATTCGAATTCGAATCGAATCGTTGAAAAACGTTAAATAACATGATTATTAAACATGTAAATAATGATGAAAGATTTTAATATGGGAGGGAATATTGATATTGTAATATCATCTTAAAGTAAAATATGTATATTTAAATATTTAAAGTAATTTACATTTAAGTTATTAATTATAAGTTAAGTTAATTACAAGTTAAGGGTTCAAACATACAGGCCCAGCTTTGGCCTGTTTTGTAGCTGATGCACACAAACGATAATATATTTGATTCCTATTCGAATTATTCGAATTCGAATAGTTCGCACATCTCTAGTTCCCAGCGTTTACTCGACCGGCGTCGATTAAGCCTAGCTTTCGTAGTTTGCATTGTTTGTCTGTCGGGTCGCGTAAAATTGCAAATGCATTATATTCTGTAAGAGAATTCGCAGAATCTACAGAATCAAACAGAAAGACAGCGCGCACTACGTTATGTCGATGTATTTAGCGTTTAAGTCTTAACCTGAGAATTTAAGCTTCATTCAAACAAAGACGGGTTCAATTCGGGTTAAGACGAAGACGTTGCTAGAAACGAGAATAAGTCATGAAATTGTTAAGAAATATCGATCTGCTTGACATTTTTGAGAAGGATCCAGATCGCCGCGAATTTACGCTCCGGATCCGAATTCGATGCTTCGACCGTTGGAGTATTACGGAAAATTCCTATTCTTCCGGGTAACCGTAATTTGTTACGTTTATCCGCCATCCGAATGATAATCGGCAACCCGGATAGTGTCAAGTTTGAATACGGATACCTAAGCCCTTCACATATACCTCCCCGAACGATATGAAGTCCGGCCCGAAGCGTCGTTCGACGAGTGTCGCGCGTACCGTAATTATTATTATTATTATTATTATTATTATTATTATTACTACTACTACTACTACTACTACTAGTATTATTGTTATTATTATTATTATTATTATTACGCCGCCGTGTGTATACGGCAGCGGCGCGGACTCCTCCTAAATTCTCTTCGCACAAATACAAACAACCGACGAGCAAACAAACAAGTAACGACGTAGTGTAACTTACGACGGACCATATCAATGAATCATATCAGTAATGAAAGAAAAACGAAGAAGAAGAAAAAGAAGACGAAAGAGGAAAGAGAGAGAGGAGTATATATCTCGTCGCTCGGACGCGAGTCTGAGGCGAGAGGCGGCGAGTTTTTGACATGCTTTTAAATGCAACGAGCTCTCCTGTGTACAAAGGGTCGCCGATTGCGAGCAGTCGTTTCTACTGACTTACGTTCTACTCGTCGAGAAAAATTCGTACTTCGTGCAGGCGAAACGGCCGAGAGAATAAGAGAGAAAGAGCGACCGAGGCAGGAGGAGAGAAAAGCGCGATGCAGCCTGAGAGAAGAATGTGTAGGCTCGCAAAACGAGCCTACTCAAGCCCGATATCGAGAGTGTTAATTAACTAGCCGTGTGTTGTGTCCGCGCGGGGTCCATATTCTGATTTTAGAATCACCCTCATGGAAACGCGTCAGAATTCGAGTGATCTTCGGGCCAACTTTTCGGTGCTTCGCGATTCCTCGCAGCAGAGATTACTTCGATTACTCTAAATACTCTTGTTGTCGTTAATGCCATTGAGCAAAGTAAACCGGAGAACAAGACAATCCCCACCCGAGTGTCTAACAATGTAAAGTCGATTTGTTTCGTCGCGTTGGGAAAAGAAAGTTGGCCCGCCCGCAACATCGATTTCTCATCGATCGAGTGCGAATTTCTCCCGGACGCGTTTTGTCCTCGGACAAGAATCACTCCCACTTTCGAGTCGGAAGAGGGTTTGCGAAAGCCGGAGTGAAACTTATGCCTTGTATTTCGAGTAGAAGCCATTTTCGTTCGACGTACGAAAAATCTCGAGGCTGAACCTTGCGCTTTCAACCTCGGTTGTCCGCGGTAACACAAAGTGTCGGCGACTAGCTCGATTGTCTCGCTCACGGGAGAGAAAGATAGATAGATAGAGAGAGAGAGAGAGAGAGAGAGAGAGAGAGGGGGAGAGAAGGAATGATATATCGCGTAGATATAAATATCCAAAGACTCTCCGAAGTACGAGTTTGCCCCGACGGGCGTTTGCTTAGGCTTAAGCTTGCCGTAAGTGATGATTTGAGTCGAGGCGACTTCTCTTGAACCCGTGTGTCTCCGTTGACTGCGCGACGAAACGAAACACAACGCTTTACGAGAATACAATTGCTTCCCGCGAAACCCGATGTAAAATAGAGAGACGTGCGATAATAAAGAGGGAGGCTAGGAGGCGCGCGCGAGCGAGGCAGAGAGGAAGGCCGCGTGCAAAACGAGTCTCGATGCCGATTAAGTAAGGATTATACTCGGCGAAGCCTCTTGAACTCGGAGACGCTGATCTGAAAAAGACGGCCGTGCGATCGAAATATTAATTAACTCCACGGTGTCTCTCTCTCAATCTAATCGCTATCTCTCGGTTTATTATTTAAAGTAAGTAAGTTCGGCGGTAATCGATTGCGCAATTTTTCGCAACGTTACAGACACAAGAGAGGAGTGAGATCGAGAAAGAGAAGGAGAAAGAGAGAAGGAGAAGCAGGAGGGAGAGGGAGGTAGTGACAGATTCTCCTCATCCCGAGTCTCACTCACCCAGCGAGTCAACTTCGCGATCATCGTCGTAGTAGTTTTTAACGTGAAAAATTAAGAAAATGTAAAACGCAAGTTTATTGAGAGTCAGCCTCTCGTCGAGCATTTATACGTTTGAGAAATGTCGAGAATCGCAAGCGCGATCCGCGAGAGAGGATCGAGAGAGATGCTCCGGATTCGTTTCGCGTTAAATTCGAAGCCGTTCGAATTTAATAGCCCACTTCTCTCGGGGCTATCTTCATGAGAGAGAGAAAGAGAGAGAGAGAGAGAGAGACATTTATGTGTCTTACATTTGTTCCTCGAATTTCTCCCGATCGATTTCGCGACGCCATCGCGAGGCCATATCAGGGTGTCCGAGAGTTCGAGAGGTTTCCAGCTGTCAAGCTGGCACTCGGCGCTCGGCTCGGTACGGCAGGTTCTTTTACGCTTGAAGAGAACAACGCACGCGCGAACGCGCAGGACACGAAGTAGGAAGGAATGTGATCGCGCGTTCCCATTCTCTGTTACACCTACGCTAATTACACACACGTCCCACTATTGCGCGAGAGAGTGCATGTAGAATGGCGAGCAAAAGGGTGTCTAATTATCTATTTAAAGTAAGCGACCAATATGCTGGAAAATAAATAGGCTTGTTATCGCGACGAATTTGCTCATTCATTATCAAGCGAAGGGAGAAAAATCGTTAACCAGCTACGAATCTGTACTCGTACGAGAAGTAATTGCGAATTAAACGATTCTTGATTCTTGAGGCAACGTTTTCCCTCTCGTCTTTCTGTCACTACGACCTTGCCCACGTCCACTTCTCCTCCACGTCGCCTCCGGATGCAGGTAGAAGGAGAGAAAAATGAAGGATGGAAAACAGGGAGTTTTCGCGACGCGAGTGAATAATATAAATGAAAGCAAACGGCGATATTGAACGGTGTCTTTTCTGGAGATTTGTCTCTTATACATTGTGCCATCCGCGCTGCGTGAATTCGTCTGAAGTGAAGCGAATTATTATCGTTTTAACGAACTACCCGGGAAACTCTTTTGTATTTCCTTTTCTTAAACTCGCCACGACTTTGTAACCGGCAATCTCCATATCTTCATCGGCGCGCATGGATTTATAAGAGTTTGAAGAAACAAAATCTCCGATTCCGCTTGAAGAGATTTATTCTCCTAAAAAGCTTGCTCTCTCTCTCGAAATAAGTCCTCACAGTGGATTCCTCTCGTCACGTGGATCAGACTCGGTCGAAAATGCACCGAGGGGGCTAACCGCAATTCCTCGCAATGTTTCTTCGTAACATTATTGAGGTTTTCGGGAGCTCCTAGAACCTAGCTTTCGCTCTTACCTTTTCGAACACCACGAGGAGAGCGTTCACTTCGCTCGTTACCCGGACACGATCCGTCGGCGACTCGACTCCTTCGACTCGCGCGTGTGTCGCGCTTTTTCACCATCCCCTTTGCGGCGGGGGTGTAACACACGGAAATAAGACGAAATCACAGCTTACGGCCGGGTGTCACGATCGACTACGTCGAGATCTCGCCCCTTGATGCCGAGAGAGAGAGAGAGAGATAGAGAGAGAGAGAGAGAGAGAGAGAGAGAGAGAGAGAGAGAGAGAGAGAGAGAGAGACTCTCTCGGTAGGAGTGGCGGCAGGAGCAAACAAGACAGAACCAATCGCCGAGGAAGGGTGGTCCAGCCGGTGTTTGTCTTCTCGACCCTCCGCCGGGATGCCGCGGAATCGCGCGCACGGGAACCTGACGACGCGTACATCGGTCGCGGCCAATCGAACCGACCGGATCGCCACGAGAGTACGGAAGAAACGAAATCTCGAGACGAGATTATATAGCACAGAGGCGGCTCGCGCGCAGTTCCGAATCAACAATCGCGTGAGGAGCTTTAAACCGCGGAAAATCGCGCATCACCACGCCGCCCCGACATTCTCCCCGGCTTTCGGCAGTTGTTAAGCCCGGCCGAACCTTCGCGCGCTTCTCCTTCCACCCCTTCGAGAGAGGGCTCCGAGTCAGTCGGCGTTGGCGATCCTCTCGCTTCCTTTGAGACGACCGATGGATAATTAATTCCTCTCGTATCGGACTCGCTCGGTAGATAATCATTTATGCGTCTAAACATGTGACGGTATCATGTTGAACGGCTTCATCTCTGGCCTCTGTTAACGAGCAAATGATGTAACAACGATCATTGGTCGATATTACGAATTTCTTCACGCGACTCGGACCTCACTTCGCGCGATATCAGCCCGCCGAGATATCGCGTATCTCGGGGAAAATAATTTCGAGGGGGTCGAGCGTGTGGATTAATCGCGATGCGAGTGTTGGCGCGCACTCGTCGATTATCTCGGTAAGAAAGTGAGAAGGTACATAAATGACATAATCGACGAGACCTGCATGCGTCCCGTCGTCGTTCGTACACACGATTCCACAAACGAGGTGCTGGAACCATGTGGACGAGCGAGTAGAGACGCAGCGGAGGATCAGGCCGGGGCCGCTATGCTTCGCGGCAAGAGCAAGAACAGGTCGGAGAACAACGAGGACAACGAGGCGGAGGGTAAACAGAGAAGACCGAAATGCGCCCGCTGCAGGAACCATGGCCTGATCTCATGGCTGAGGGGCCACAAGCGGGAGTGTCGTTACAGGGAATGCCTGTGCCCCAAGTGCTCCCTGATCGCCGAACGGCAGAGGGTGATGGCAGCGCAAGTAAGTCTCACCGCGCGACGCATCCGTCTTATTTATTAACCCTTTGCACTCGTCCGTCCGTGCCAGCACAGCTGGCATGAAGGGTTGTTTCGGCAACTCGGAATGCCAGCTGTGCTGGCACGACAAAAGATTTAAAAACAGAGTCAATAAATTTATGTATAGATAGATGGTAAATCTTGTAATGTTTCCTTCTCTCAGCTAAAAAGCAATCGTAAATTTTTTATGATAAATTATATCTACAATTATCGAGGTTGTGGTGGGAAGAAATGTGGAAATATTTCTCTCGACTGCCAAGGGGTAACGCGTCTGCTTTTCCGCTTTTATTTGGAGCGCTACGCTTTGGAGTGCATGTGGTTGTTTAAAGCAAACTTGACCTTTTTTTTATGTGGATGCAGAAACACTGTCACCGCCACTTGTCATTGATGACGAACATGTTAAGGTGAATGTCTCCATTGACGACGATTGACTGTTTTATTTATGTGTACTAAATTGCTTTGTTCACGCGTTATTTATTTACGCCGTAATTCGAATCCTGATATTTTAGAAAATCACGGAAATGTGAAAGTCACAAACGGACCCACGATTTATCTTTCGAAATGAGATAACAGAAATAGCAATTATTTAGGGTGACGCATTTATTTGTGCTACAAGGGAACACCGCCGATGTTTTTCGGTCATCGCGGAGACGTGAAGATCAGAGTAGGACTTGTTTTTCAAATAAAATAACAAATGCAAATTTTCAAGATGACTTCTCCCCTAATGAAAGCTCCCCTGTAATATTTCCTCCGCTGACGAGAGAGAAATTTACGAGTACGCAATACTCTTGCTTTGATCCGCTAATTTTCACGTCTCTATACATTCTGCCGCTGAATCGAAAATAATCTCGCCGTGAGATTCAAGCAATTTTATTCTATAAAACGTGCCACTTCCGTCGTCTTGGGAGAATCCCCGCGCTTGCGCTCAGCACAGAAACGCGCGTGACAGAAACGATGATGACTCGGAATGGCTAATCCGAGGCGAGCATTATTCGTGAATGTAAATGTCACGACACTCCGTCCTCCGCCCGTGATGTCATTAATTTAGCACGCGAATGTTGTCTTTGCGCTTTGAGCGGCATGAGAAAAATGCGAAGGAAAAATGTCAATTCGCTGCACGCGCAATCGAGCGCGACTAACGCGCCTGCGATATTTTATCTTGCACGATTCACCCTCGATATTTAAAGGGACGCCCGATCGCCGAAGCTCGTTATCGTTGCCGCGCGTCCTTTAATGAGAGAAAAAGCGCGCATCTCTCTCTCTCTCTCTCTCTCTCTCTCCGGAAAATAAGAATTCCAAGCGCCTCTACAATTGCAATTTTTCCGCATCTATTTCGAGACGGCGATTACGCGTCGGGATCAAATTGCGCGGAGACCGAGGGAGAACACTTGGTTACTCGCGAGGAAGATATAACAATCTTGCGCTTCGCTGTTTTTTAATCGTAAATTTTCACACGTGATGCCCGGGAAGAATTTTGTAGGAAAAATTGTACGTAAAATTTTGCGAGATCGCGAGATACATATTTCGACGCTTTGTTTAAATTTAATTGTTATCCTGTATCTTATCTTATTTTATCGTACCCATTTTGTCCCTTTCGTTCATTACTTATTCTATTTGACTTTTACTCTATATTTACTCCATTTTACTCCATTTCGTTCTACAATATTATTTTACAATACTATTTTACCCCTCTGTTTCCCAAGTGCTATTTATATAACGGGGGATTGTGAAGAGTTTACTTGTTAAAAAATGTATCATGTCCCTCAGCGAGGTAAACTATATTGGCTGTATCTATTTTTGCATTGCTCAGAAGCGTGATAAAATGGAAGAGAGAGATTTCGTGTAAAATAAGCTACATAATATCCATCCTCGCCGTATACACAAGATAGGAGAAGAGGATTTTCCAAGCAATTCTGAATCACAACGTGAGAATTTCTTCTCACGTCCTACGCCACGAATCTCTGTCACTTCACCTCGTTCTCTCTACGATCGTCAAACCATTTATTTCCACGTGGTATCACGCGGAGCGTGTGCTCCATATAATTCCCGTAACTTCTGGAATTTCAACAAATATCCGCACGTGTGCGCTATGCCAGCTTGTTTCAATTCCGCTCTGTCGAGCTCCGAATTACAATTGCGTTCGTATAAACAGCCAGACAGAGTCATCGTCGATATCTTGTATTCGGAGCCGGAGCGATACGATCGCCGTATGCATAGCGCAACTCCACGATACGGCCACTCGGCCCTTGTCCGAGGGGACGAGCGACAGCAGGGGCGGTAAATTAAATCCATTAACGCTCGGTATAGCGTTTCGTTTCTGTTTGCATAGGCATTATGATACTCGATACTCTGTTTGCAGCGAGACTTTCGATCCGGTAAGCGCGACGCGTTAACGCTCGCGCGCGCGCGTCACCTACCTATCCCTGTAACTGTTCGAACGAAAATAATCGAGAAAAGGTGAGGAAGGGAGGGGGAGAGAGAGAGAGAGAGACTCGCGTGGTTAAATAATGCACGCTCGAAATCATCCATAGCAATAATTGTCAATGTGACCGCAAGCAACTGCGATTCTCCGCGAGAGCCCGACTCGTGGATGCGAGCTCCGCAATTCGAAGTGATAAACGCGAGACACGATATTACTCGGCAAATATTATCGGGATTACGAGCGAGTCGCGGTGCGTCAAACGTGTCGCGTGTAAATATCCCCACGAAAAATCCTCGCTGCGATGTCAAGTGTTTCACAATTGAAATATCGACTTTTACCGGTGCTTTTTCGGTATGTATCAAAAGAGGTAAGATTAATTTTGTACCCCGTTGTGATACGACTGACGAGTTTTCGAGGGGAAAATTTCGTGATGGAAGTGTTAATTTTTACGTAATATTATCTGTGCGCAATTAATAATAGTATTAACTACAGTGCAGTGTTAATGTAATTGCTATATGTTGCTGAGGAACAGCCGCGATAGACTCGACGATTCACACATTTTTTCGTAATTAAAATATAACTTTTTACGCAGCGTTATCAACGCTAAATTAAGAGTAACATTAATTGTACGGTGTTGATGTAATGAATATGTTCGAAACGGACGAGGAAGACTCGACGAACTATATATGAACTTTCTCGCATATATGAACTGCTTCTTCATCATTGGTGATTTCTTCCCGGGCACAAATCGGACTTTAATTTCGAAAATGAAAAATTCAGTGTCAAATCCAGTTTGCCTGGTTATCAGCGATAAAGTAGTGATCACCGCAGAGTTTTCAACCATTTTAAGGACAAAGTCACAAAACACTATTTCTGCAGACCTCAAGGAGAAGGAGGAGACTCGACTCGGGATTTTAACGGGGGGCTATTTTCCACGAAATTTCTTTGTTACAGAGAATTCTACATTTCTCGACAAGAGACTCTCTTCCTCTCTCCTTCTCTTCCTTTCTGTAGCAAATGCTACTGCAACAAGTAACAAGAAATGCATACATACACACACACACACACACACACACACACACACACACACATACACACATGTACACACGTGGCGATATATTGACCCGCGTGAAATCGGATAGTTACTCACTTTCGGGCGCGGTGATCGAATGCGATCGTAGCTGACGGGATAAAGAAGCGCAGCGGCCACTGTGTGAGATCTCTCTCTCTCTCTCTCTCTCGGCAGCAACAACGTGAAAAGATTATCGCGGGTGGTCCAGAGCTTGGAATAACACGCCGCGCGGCAAATGCGTCCATACATAAGCGACGGATCCATTTATAAGTCGAGCGCAGTCACGATCCATCACGATCCGATTGCCGCGCTATGTACAAAGGATACTCGATGTGCGCGACGTATGTTCCGCTGATATTAATTATAGCAGCCCGAGGGAGGGAAACCCATCGCGATATCGATCTCGCGCGCGCGTGCACGTCCGACTGAATTTCTGCGTCCGTTTTAATTTCCGCGATTTTTCGCCCCGCTCCCCCTTCTCTTCCTAGCTTGCTGCCGGAAATGTAAATTAGTCTCCTTGTTCTCCTTGTTCTCCTCGCTCTTTTCGTTTATTTTCGTCTATTTTCGCTTCTCTCTCTCGTACATTTCGCAATTCGTACTTGCTCGGCGACGAATCGATCGAATTCCCTTCTCTTCGGCGAGGTTGCCCTGAAGAGACAACAGGCGGCCGAGGACGCGATCGCCCTTAAAATGGCGAAGGTAGCGACCGGTCAGAAGCTCGATCGGCTTCCACCGGGCAAGATCTTTGGTATGTCTGTGACGGAGCCGAAATCCGCGGTGAATCAGGACGACGACGCGATCCTCAGTGCGACGAAGAAGCACGACGGCACCACCTGCGTGGAGGACTCGAAGGATCCGCCGCGCCCGTCCGCCGTCGACAGCGCGTTATCAGCTCGCCTGCAGAATTGTACCGTACGTATATCCGGAGGACATGCATTGTTCCGAAAGATCAAAGTCTAGAAATTCGGACGAACGTAGGGGAGTCGTTACAATTCCTGTTGTTCTTCTGTTTCGCGCGGAGTAATAAAAGTGGCGACTACATTACCGTTGCTCAAGAAATGGGTGGTGACCGTTATTCGTGAAAAAGATAACGTTTGATAAAAAGTAAACCTTGACCGATGTAAACTAATCGACATGAGACAATGAGACGAGATCCAGTCATTTTTACCCGAATTGTTATCAACTACATCAGCACCGTAAGGAAAACTCCTGGGGCCCTATTCTTCAACTACTTGCGTATACGTAAGTGGCAAGTTTCGACTAATCGCAGTGGAAAATCCCTAGAACCGTATTCTTGACAGTCGCAAGTGAGACGTATACGCAAATTATCATTCGCAACGCAACGAATGCGTAATACCATCCGTTTCTCCCGAAACGTATGCGATACGTTATGCAAAGTACAGAAAGTGGAGTACAAGAGTACACATAGAAGCGCACTGTTATTAAGAAGAAGAATAATTCAACGCTAAGATGGCTAAAAGACAGTGGAAAATAATAGCTGACTTTACATATCCGTAAGAGAAATAATAAATACGAAATTTAGGAGAAAATAGCATATAAATTTCACTGCATTTTAATTATAGAGTAAAATTGTGTAGCAATAATGGATTTAGACGATATAATAGTCAACATACCGGTTATAAAATCACAAACGCGTTAGAACATGCTGAAATAATGGAAGTACCAAGAAGATTTCTCCACATTAGTTCCATATCAGTTCCATATTTTCCACTTTGTTCTGCTGAGCGCAGCCAATTAAAGTTCGTCGTATCGTATTTTTGGTCGATATTCGCAGACAGCACATCTATATTTTCCAATGTTGTCAAACGTAATTAAACGCAACGGAAAGCGTATACGTTTCTTATAGTTGCGAATACTACACAATTAAGTTCAAGAATACCGTGTCAGAAACGTATGCGCATTTTTTACTGTATTCGCGACGTGCGCATACGTAAAGTTGCGTAGATAGATTCAAGAATAGGGCCCCCGGTTTCTCACCATCTTCTCCTTGCATCCCCAGGAGAACTTGGAGACCCGCTCGCGGCCTAGAAGCTTCCTCTTCGACGTGCCCGCCAACAAGCTGGAAGGCTCGAAGGAGGCCACCTCAGTGTCACAAACCTCGGTGGAGACCCTGGCCCGTCTCTTCCCGAACACCAAGTTGTCGGTCCTGCAGCTGGTGCTGCAGCGTTGCGGGCAGGACTTGCTGAAGGCGATCGAGTACTTCGCGAGCGACAGCCTGGGCATCGAGCCGATGTCGTCGAGCGGCCGCGCCTCAGCCTTTCGACCCCCGCGACCCCCGCATACGATCGTCGACAACGTCGTCGTCGGTGAGCAGCAGCAGCAGCAGCAGCAGCAGTCGCAACCGGTCACGGGCACGATGCTGGCCCCGATCTACACCAGCCTGTCCAGGAACGTCTACGGGGACGCCGGTTATTGCTTGTTGAACATCGTGCCCGAGCAGTTCGCCAAGTAATTACCTATTGTTGTCTCATTATTGTCCCCGTCATTCTCGGAAAATTCACTTCAGCGCGTCGCTCCGACGCTACAATGCAGCTAGGGAACTCTCTTCCCACGGACTTCCCACGGTTCGCTGCAAGGTCAAGGGTTGTTATTTTTATACGCGTAAGCGTGTGATTGGATTGACGCTCTTTTGACACGCGTTTCTTGCGTGTTCAGTGTCACGTTCATTGTCATGTTAATCCTTTCACTGTTAGTGGGAAGTATATACTTGCCACTTTTCCTTGATTCAATTTTGCGTTGTAAATCACGTAATTTGGAGGAACTGGATTTGGAGGATTTGAGTTTTCCAGATAACTGAATAGTTGTTCAACATGCTCCAATAGGTTTCTATACTCACTTACTCACTTGTGATTATTTATAACAAATCAAAGTTGAAAAAAAATGCTTTTTTTAGGGGAAGATCGATTCCTCGGAGAGTATTGAATGTATAGAGGTTTGAAATTTTCACCAAATATTTTTCTGATGTACAAAAACATAAATATTTTTCAGTATTTTTTTGCAGGTTATATATATTTTTTTTATAAACAAATATTTCTACAAAAACGGCCGAAATTTGATTTTTTTGCACTTTTTAGCTCTATTTTCCTGGTTTTTTCATTCTGTATCTCCATCTTACCTCCATACTGTCAATATTATTTTACTCAAAAATTAATGTTCAATCTCTAGTAAGCATAAATATGTAGTATTGAACATTTTTCCACATAAATTTTTTCCAGCTCGATCGAGTTCCATCGTCTAGAATCACATGTTCTTATTACGACCTGCTCATTATTTAATAATAATTGAAGTTTTCATTAATTTTGTACATCATGATCGCCATATTGAGTCCGTCATTTTGAATTTTACAAATCTGACTTTAGATTCGTAATCAGCGACCCAACAAACGTAGGACTACCAAATATTTTAATAATTTTCTCAAGGGAAGTTAATTCAGCAGTGAAAGGGTTAAAACTCTTCATACTGGGTGCTCGCCGCGCTCGGCTATATTGGCTAAAAACGTCAGGGGCGAAAAATGAACATTTTCGTGTGCCGTTTCCGAATAAAGAGAAATTTCCAAAAAAAAAAAAAAAAAAAAAAAAAACCATACAAAGCTAAACTAAACTCTGTTGCAACACCCTCGACACCGGAACGTGTTATCGAAGTATTTATACGGTAATTTTGAAATGAAACATGAAACACGCTTATATACGAAGTATAAAATATTCTATTATAATTTTATATAAGTATAATACAGGTAGTACGTATGTATGTACATATATTACATATCTCTTATACAATATATATATGACATATTACACATATCTTATGTCGCATTTCCTCAGCGTCGTCGCGGCTGACAGCACCGGTAGCGGCCTGCCGATCGCGAAGACCGCATCCGACCAGGACACTCTGGCACTCAGCAACTTCCGCTACAGCAATTACTTCAGCCCCGGTGTGCAGCAGCAGCTGAGGGAACACGTGTGCGCCCAAGTGGCTGATCGCCTGTCGGCTCGAACCAGCATACTGCATCACCTACCGCCCATGTTGCCGGGCATTCCTTGCGTACAACCCAATTGCGCGCAGTGCAACTACAAATTCTCGTGAACGTACTCTTGGACGAGTTTCTTTTCAGACGTGTACGCTGGTCTGAACTTTACGCGCCATACACGTAACAAAAGAGACACATTCATTACGCTGAGAACTGAATAACAACCGAGAAAGCCGAACCCTTGCACCGCGATCATCTGCTTTCTCATGTTGAGGAACGACGTGCACACACACACACACATACACACACACACATACACACACACACACATACACACAAACGTGTCTAAGCTTTCAAGAAAGCCTCGGTGTCAGAACGGGTTTTAATATATCCACACTGAGCTGCAATAAAGCCTGAATTAGTGAAAGCTTTGAGGGTCCTGTTTCCTTCCGCTGCGGCCATCTTGACTTACGACATTAGAAGCGAGAAGATATAGTAACCGATATATTCACACACAGTATCATGTAAAATTATAAAGAAACACACAGAATCACGAGAAAAGATTAAAAAGTTAAAAAGTAGTAGCAGGTTGCACATGTCATGTTATTTTATTGATAATTTATTCGATTGTTAGAGGTAAAAGGAAAGTGTTCGGACTACCTTATAAATCTGTTCGATCAACTACAAGTGTTATCTTATGAATATATATATATATATATATATCTTTTCATTTCAACGTATTTTGCAAATACTTTTAACGAGTATTCGCTCGCTTCTAACGTCGTCAATCGGAAATTGCGCGACGAGGAGCTTTTTTCTGAACTTGGTTAAAGTCCTGAATCTTTTCTGGGCGAAAACTCGCTAGTCCCCATCGCTGCTCATCCCCATCGTGTCTGGAATCGACTTGATATATCAAACTGTCGAAATGTTAGATCAGCTAAAAATGATCAACAATGATGATCTATGCACATGAAGAGACTATGCGAACGATTAGAAAGACCAACGACCTTTCGCCTGATGAATGTTAAGGCATCGTTAAAGCTCAGTACAGCTATATATTGTTAAAACGCTTCCCTTGTGTCGCTTTCTATCGACTTCTACCGGAAGTAGAAACGGCGTTATTCAATTCTCCGCGTGACGAAATGCGGTCGCGATAATTGAAGAGAAACGCGCGGCTTTCTCTCTTCGTCTCCACTCGAGGAAAACGGGATCGCGGTAGATACGAGGGGCAAAATCCGTCGTATTTGTCGAAGTAATAGGGCGACGGTAATCTAGTTAGAAATATTCGATCCGCCGTATAAACAACGCTCGGCCGGTCAGTCCCGCACCCCGCTCGAAGCCGCCGCGAGCGATTTACTTTGGCTTTGGTTTTAGGAGGAGAGAAAACACGACGGTCCATCGCGCCGCATCGCGACGCGTTCTCGATTCTCCGGCTTCATCCCTCTCCCCTTTTTCTCTTTCACTCCTCGTGTTCTTCTTCCCTCGGGAAAGGATTCACGGCGTCGTGTCTCGAATTACAAAGCACGCTCGGAGAAACTTAACACCGCTATCGACCGTCGAAATGTAATCCCCGTTTGCTCAGTCGCTCTATCGCTCGGAGAATTGCTTCAGGAGACTCTTCATCAATGCATTCGGGGACTACGACTTCGTAGGCTTACGTTCGACTTGCTTAAACCTATGAAAATATCAACGAATCAAATTATCGGAATCGAGACGATCGCATTCGACAGTGTGTCGCCCGTCACGAATCTCTTCTGACCTCGCGCGGATTTCCCTATGTAGTTTTTCTTCAACTTCCCTAACGCGCGTACTCTTCCTCTCGTCTCTATGCGCGTCGAGCTGAACGCTAAAGTCTCTACTATACATCATGCTGTAATTGGCGAGTGTGAGTCGCAAAGTAATTACTCACGGCATTTTTTTCCTCGCTTGCCGCAAAACGTCGCACAGTTGATCCCGTTGACGTGGATAAGCGTGGACTCAGGTTGTGTTTGCTCCGGGATAGAATGCCCGCACAACGCCCATGTGTGTGTGTGTGTGTCTCGATGTTTTTATTAATTATTCGATAACAGGCACATCAGTTCGCACTAAATGTAATCGCTGCTGCGAGACTTTATCGTCCTTCAGAGCACGCGCTGAATCACAAATGGATGATGAATCTCATGATGAAAACGACGGCGCATTGGGGCCGGTTTGTGAACAGTAAACGAACCGAGAGAGATTCTCACTACTAAATTCATTATAACCTACAAAATTTATTACAATTAAAAAATCGTGGTCTCCTCTCCACGTTTCGGCGGTTAAGTGGTCGAGCGTCGCCGAAAGTAGCGTGTTTGTGTTAATCGAGATGTACGTGGTGTGAAGAGATACGCTCTTGGTGCGTATTCGTACTTACATCGTAATTATACATACATTATATATATATAGATATATACATACACAAATGTTACATCTTTCTCTGTCTTAATTTTATATACAGTTCTCTCTCTCTCTCTCTCTCTCTCTGTCTTTCGTACTTAAGAAAATATTTAAAAAACGCCCATAACATTCGCAAAATTGAATAGCGTTTAAAAACGAAGATGCGGCTTATTCTTGATCATATGCCTGTAAAAATAGAGTTTACGTCATTAAAACAGCGTGAAACGTAGCTAAACGAAATAGCGCTGGCTGGGTTCAAAGGAAAGAACTTAGTGAGCGTTTTGCGTCATGTTGTCAGCAGTTTAATGACTGTTGCGAGATTTTTGGCTGAGCGACACTACCGGTTTGTTTCTCCACCGTGTTTATCAAGCGTTCGCCATTTTTCTCCAGCGTGTTTCCGATACGCGACAAAACGCGAAGTGCCGCTCAGCGAGAAATTAGCAACGCAGCACATACCAGGTTGCTCACCAAGTTGCTTGCTTCTGCTAAACGTAGCCAACTGCGCGCAAAACAACGAAATACAGAGACGAATAGTGATCAAAAAGCGAGAAACGAGACACAGCTAACTTGAACATCTTCAGAAATAATCAGGATTAGGTCAAGGAGTGTAGGTGTGTACACGTAGTAATGAGAACATTATACAGCGATCAGGCACTTACTTGTCGAGATGTTCCCAGAATATCATTAAGGCCGCCCTGTCCAAGTGCCTCTTTGTCCGACTCAATTCGATTACTGTGACCGCCCAACGTGCTACGTTTGCGTCCAATCTCATCTCGTCATACTTCAAATGAAAGGCGCATACTGCGAAAAAAAAGAGGATAATAACAATAACGCATACATACATTGGAAAATGTAATACAATAACAGATCGCGGGATATGAGTGCGACACCGAAATACTTTAGAATTATATTTTTTTTATTCCAAGAGCTTACGAGTGTGTGACTGAATGTAATCGTAATAAAACGTCTAGTCCAACCAATTTAACGTAGAGCATCATTCAAAACGCCGCGGAAGAAAGAATAAGACTGGTTTATATATCACGCATGAATAATCGGTGGTCATACATTGTCTACGGAAAAAATGAAAATCCCACAGTTCGGAAACTGAGACAATTTCTCTCGAAAAGTCGTAACGTTAAAATAATATCCCAAAATACAATTCTTCCGAAATATACAATTGCTTCGGGAAAGAACTCTTATCTCGTATATACATATGTATATCTATCTATTTATAGTGATATCTACTTGGTTACACTGTGCGTTACGTTTTGTATTCGAGAGCTGTGCGAGCTACACAAGCTCGACAATATTTCGACAAAATTGTATTTCGAAAGATTACTTCGGTATTCGGATTCTCGGCAGGTCTGGATAACTAATTAATCAGTTAAAAGTTCGGTTACACAGTTATTAACTTCTAGTCCAACTTGGTTCATTCTAAACGTATTAATCTTCAATTTAAACGAATCATTTCAGGAACGTTGATTTATTAACTTCTTTCAAATAAATAAAAATAATTCATCAACCTTAAAATCATTGCGGATTCGAAGTTAATTAAACAAGGCTTTATATACATATATATATATATTGCTTCGAATAATTAACTTTTAACCTCAACAAGTTAGAATTCGAGTTTTACTTAACTTTTAATCAAGTTAATTTTCGCTTAAATAATTTTTACCTTTTACCAAGTTATAATTCTGTAAGATCTAAACTTAATTTGATTAAAAGCAGATGTTAAAACTTAACCAAGCCTTCAGTATTATGAATTTTCAGAAAGTTGTCCCACTTTTTAAACTTCGAAGGACAATGCATGTATCATCTATCTCTTTTGCAAGGTACAAAATATTTCTATTAGCACACATATGCGCATCAAGACACACCTACAGAGTGTTGTGGTGATACGTACTTTTTGAAAAGATCTCCACCGGATTACCGTCAAACGGCCAGCCTTTGAATTGCCACGCTGGTCCCATCACGAACACGGCGACCACCCTCTCCCAGTCGGCGTTGGTGAGTTTTTGCGGATTGTCGACTACCCGGTACGGCACGGTCAAGCCGCCCTCTTTACGACGCTGCAGCAGCACCTCGTTCTCGCGCTTGGAGCCTTGGGCACGCTTATCCTCGTTGCTGATGTACTTGAGGTCTTGCAGTATATCCTTGGAGTTGTACATGGTGATGAGCGATGTATTGGCGCTGGGAATGATGATGATTGGGGTTCGGCTTGGTCGTTTATTCTGCGCAGCTTGCTGAGGCGTGAGCTTGGCGGCTGAGGTCGGTAGCAGACCAGAGTTCTGTGTGGTGGACGGATTGCTCGGTGGTTTCCTCACGGCCGGATTCGTGCCTTCAGTCACTGACTTGAGCGTCATGCCGTGATATGTGCCCATAGTGTCGATCTTGAAACCCTCAGTCTCCTCTTTTTGCCGGATGAAACGCTCTTGATCGTAACGATTGTAGACGGCCGGCTGCGGTAACGGGCGCATTGGTGTCGAGCGTGGCGTGACCATCGGCGTGGGCACGGTCGGGCCCTTTTGTCGACCCTCCTCGCGCGCCTTGATGCTCTGCAGAATCGCGAAGATATTTTTCGCGAAGATCTTGCCGCTACTCTGCAATATGGTGGCGCGTGTCCGCCATTGGCGTTCTCGCGACACGATGTCCTTCGTGTCGTCCACATCCATGTCGAGGATCACACGCAGATCTGAACCCATACCGATGTCATCGTTCTCCTTGATGGTGGTGCGCTTCTTGGCCAAACGCTTCGCCTTGATCGCGGCGATCTTCTCCACTGACATCGCTTCCGACAGCGATTTGATGTTGTCAACGGTGACCGATGCTTCCTTCGGTGCATCCAGTCGCGCAGCCAGCTGTTCCTTGACCTTTTGCACATGAGTCTCCTCGAAACGCGGTTTCTTCAATGAACCGCTTTCCAAGCCGTCCTCAGCGGCACGTTTCACCTGCGTCGGGATCTCTAACGGTGCTGATTTGTCTATGGCGGCTGATGTGGCAGTCTCGCCATTGAGATAAGCCAGCAAGTCCTTCCTGTCGGGTCGACGTACCACCGGTATGTTCTCCGCGGCCGCCTGCCGCACATACACTGGATGCGTGAGTTGAACATGCTTGAGCAGGAAAAGGAGGCACTCGAGAGTGTAATATTCCTTGGGTGTTCCTTCTTTGCCAGATCTGAATTAGTAACAGGAGAAAATATATAAACACTTTTTCCTCCTTGAAGGAAGAATAACATATCAGGCTGATGATAAAGATCTGTCATGTTTGTCAAATAAAATAGGAAACGAATTATCTAGTTTTGAAGGATTAATAGTCTTTATACGATAAGAGGAACAACATCAATTCGATATGCTTTTACATTTCTATTGTTCAAGTTTAATTTGAAGTTTCTCATGTGTTGTTTCAGATATAATAACAAATGTGAGATCACTTTGTCAGATCAAATTAAAATATCACAACTTATTACAAATCAAAGTACTACAACTTTATAACATATAATTTCACAAATAATAAAGATATGTATAAATTAGAATGTTCATGAGCGAGAGTAATCCAACATGCTACAAACTGGACATTGTGGGATAATGATTAAAAATTGGATATGTCTCTCTCATTTCAACGGTTCCATAATTGGAAGATTATTTGAAAGGAGAAAAAGTCAGATTGATAAAGAATAACACGAACAAATGTATTATCAAGTAACTATTTTAAGGATAAGAATTGTAAAATGATATTAACATCTTCTATGCCACATGTACCACTAAAGGATTGCACGTTTCATTCCAAACTTTCTATTCACACTGCGTATACAACCATGTGTTTATACACGATATGATAATTAACCTATACAAGTTAGTTACTTTAATCGATTAATGAATTAATGAATGAAATAATGAAATTTTTTTTATGATACATCTGCTTTTACTCCAGATATTAAACAGTCCGAATGGAATGTCGCGCAAAAACGGCTCGACATGCTATGTGTTAAAAATTATATACGTACAGTTACATTTCTAAAAAAAATTTCTAAATCTTTATCTGTCGATTATTAAGTATTAAATGTAATCGTTTATCATATAATCGTTTAAACGCACATGGAGGTCGTCTCTCCTATTTCTCTCTCTCTCTCTCACACACCACTCACACACCACACACACACACACACACACGACTCTCATCTTTTCTCTTTAAAAGAAGGTACCGAACAGATTGCGACCGTAAGAAGCAATCTCGATGATAATTAGTCGAACACTTACCCATAAGTTAAATAATTTGTCTTCACATTCTTGGGCCAGGAAAATTCGCCGAATATAATTTGATTTTCCCGTTCAATTATCTCCTTTTTATTGACATTATACTGCCGCAACAAACTTAACGGATCCGCCATCTTTGCTACTGATCACTACCGATGGAAAATCTGGTGTTCCAGGCTACGTTTCGATATTCAATGCTGTTCACCGCTAATACTGAAAATATATAGTCTATGTTGCATATATTGTAGATTGGTAGTGTTGGCAGTGAATATCGGAATGCAGCCGCAGGCGAATTCACATTGGGCAGAAAAGCAGAAAGCAGAAAGGCAGCGTCCAATCAGAAGTCGCGCTAATAGTCTGTCTCTCTCTTTTTATGTTATGCATTTTCGGAAACTACGGAGTCGTAAAGGCTCGTCTACAATAGCTGTAAGAGTAAGGCTGTAGGGCTGTAACGTAAGCTGTCAGCGAATGAAAATATTTCATTTCGTATCTTGCAACCTTACAGCCTTACTCTTACTAGCTAATGTAGACGAGCCTTAAGAAAACAGACAGAACGCGCGTACCACCGACGAGATACTTCCTTCCTTCAATAGATCCTTCAATAGATTCAATAGGCTTGGGCATGGGTGAAAGTAAGCCCCTACGCCATTCTGGACCGACGAGATACTATAAAGACTGTTACGGGATTTAGCATACTAGATAAAATTTAGCATACTAGAGAAAAATTTAGAATAATTTTTATTTTAAATATATACACACATTGATATTCCTTATCATTGCTCTTTAATTACCTCCGGACCCCTTCGGGCCCCTCAAGTTGATACGAAAATTTATCCAGGGCTATCAGTCTTTATATTAGCTGTGTTCCAAAATTCACAGCCAGTGCTGAAAATACATAGTTTGTGTCACGTGTATTATAGATTTTCAGTGCTGGCAGTGAATATTGGAACACAGTCATTACTTCATCAGTGCACGTATACTTTCTGCAGAGAGAAGAAGGAGAGAGGTCACGGGCCATTTTTAGGCCCAGTTCCACAACTTGCTTTAAACGGAGTTTAAAGCTAAACCGATGGTTAAAAGCGATAGTATATGCGCATATACTATTGCTTTTAACTATCGGTTTAGCTTTAAACTTCGTTTAAAGCAAGTTGTGGAATTGGGCCTTAGCCGAGCCCAGTGGGAGGCGCCCTCTGCACAACCGTGCACATCACTACGATGCCAGAGACTGCGTTTACACAGCTTCTAACTTCGGCTTAGTAACTACCGTAGTTAATGCAGTCTCGAATCCGGTCTTCTTGCGGTTTTACGTGACACGCAACTTGTCCTTGACTTTTAGAAACTTATGCCGCATCTCTTCATAGATTTTATTGCGTCTCAACCTTAACCAAACCAAGCCTAAAAAAACACGGGAAAAACCTAAAGATTTCCCTATTGTCATCCCTATTGTATCATTTGTATCCCATCTCCCGCGCTCCTCTCTTCGAGTTATCGCGCTTCATTCTCAAAACCCTGGACTCTATTCCTGAAATATTTTCACAGCACAGTCCCATGACCATTTTTGGACATAAAATTTAGACTTCTGATGTAACCCTTTGAATCCTATCCTTCCATCCGAGCCAAGGTCCGTAAATAGAGACAGAACGAAGTCAGGCCTTCTCACGGCCACCATTTTGGAGCCAGAGAATCTGTGTAATGTATGTGATACTATGTACGTGTAGTATTATGGTTTAATTGTGTGAGTGGTTAATCAGCTGAGCTACGGTCGCCGCCATTTTCGAGCCAAACCGCGTGAAGTGGATGAGAAGACTTGATTCTCCGTCTCTTTATTTACGGATCTTGATCCGAGCTATCGACTTGAAGTAGACCTCAAAGCTTCTTCAGTTCCAGACACACTCGCGACTTGCACAAATCGAAATCCCCCCTTGGTTCTATTGCGAACATCTCTGTAGTATTCTGTAGTATTTTTTGTAGCGACTTGGTTTTGTGAATAAACTTCTCTCATAAGTATAAATACATCAGCCGCTCATTGGTATTCTCTACTTTCATTACATTGAGAATCCCGCGTAACATAACAGCTGCGCAATTTCTAAAAGAGCATAATACAAATATTAGTACAAAACATAATATTCAACAAAAAATGTATAATTCTATTAATTTATAAACCACATAACAATTTAATTTGCATAAATAATTTGCACTAATATTCGTATTATGCCTTTTTAGAAATTGCGCAGGCGCAAGAAGACAGAGAGAATGCGCCTACACTTCCTGCTCTTTCTCACTTTCGTGACCAACCTTTTTTCTCTGTATCTTATCTAGATGAGTTTCTTACTTCATGGTGTAGATCGTAACCTTTGAATGAAGTAATAAACTGTTAGGATGGTTGATGAATCGACGAAGAAAACTTTGAGTAATATACCTTTGTTACAAACGAAAGCCGGACCTAGAGATAAGGATTTATGGGTGCAAAGATTGAAAGAGGAGTATCAAGCTCTCATTAAGGTAGAATTTTTTTTTCTTAGAGATTATAAATGTCACTTCCATATGGACGTGTGTGACAGATGATCAATTGTGATTGCTTCGATTAAAGTGACTAGATGTAGTTAACAAAAATTAACCAATTACCATGATAAGTTATAAGAAAACGAAAAAGAATTTTAAAATAATTTTAATCGTTTAAATTAATAATTATTAGTATCGAAATGTATTATGATTGTCTTTTATAGTATGTTAAAAACAATAAAGAGGCAGACAATGATTGGTTCAGGCTGGAATCAAACAAGGAAGGCACCAAGTGGTTTGGCAAGTGTTGGTACATCCAAAATTTCTTGAAATATGAATTTGAAGTAGAATTTGATGTAAGTAAAAATTTTCTCAGTTCATTTTATGTAAATAAAAAAAGATTATGTTGATGAGCTATTTATATAATCTTTTACTCACTTAGGTGTGTTAAAATTATAAAGCTATAGAGAAAATTTAATACATAAAAAATTCTCTTAACAATCTTGTTCTTTTCTGATGTTAGATTCCTGTTACATATCCTATGACAGCACCTGAAATTGCTTTACCAGAATTAGACGGTAAAACTGCAAAAATGTACAGAGGTGGCAAGATTTGCCTCACTGATCATTTCAAACCATTATGGGCTCGCAATGTCCCCAAATTTGGCATTGCTCATGCTATGGCTCTTGGTGTAAGTGAAACAAATATATATATTATACAACATATTAATGATTAAACATCTAATTCTTTCTGTTTTCTAGAGGTATCAAAGTATAAATTTATTCAATTAAGATCACAACATTCTCATATATAAGATGTAATAAACCTCAATTAAGAACTTTTTTTAGCTGGGGCCATGGTTAGCAGTTGAGATCCCAGAACTTATAGAAAAAGGTATTGTAGTTCATAAGGATGAAGAGAAGAAATCCTGAATATAATATATATATATAGGAAGCAAACAATTCTTCAGCAGAGTACATTTATGAAAACAGTAAGAAAATATAATTGTTGATAAGTAATAAGTTATTTTTTATGCTTATCATTTAAGAGGATTTACACTACGTTTTATATTTTACACATGATAGAGTATTTACATTCAGCGCGCAATCAATAAAAAGCTATTTATCATCGTCGAGTTTTATTTTTTTGCTGTCCTTGATGATCTTGTCAAGCTTGTACAAGTCCTTGAGCGATACCTCCCCTGTACCTCTTTCAAGGGGTTTTGGTTGAGACAAATCTGATTTCCATCCCAACATGTATATTACCTGAAATGTGGCAGGAACAAACGGAGTATTGTCTTCTTTGGTTTTTCCATAGAGTTCTCGGTATATAGAAGCAGCTGCAATCAGCGTATCTCTTGATAGATGCAAGTTACGATTCTTGGCTGCATTATTCTCAGCCATTCCTGGATAAGTAAAAATTCCTCACATAAAATGTAATTCATCTTCCCCGTGTGTTTTACTTTTTTATATAAAACTAAAACTAACTTCTTATTCACATAAAGACATAAATTATACTATCCTAACACAAATCAGTTTCTATAACAATACATTGTGTTGGTCATCCCTTACCTTTCAAATCCCACATGAGTTCAAACATACTTGGATAACCGATAACTAGCTCATCAGTATCAATAGTTAACATGGTAAAATTTGCTCTCGTTAATAGAGATCCAATATCCCTGATCTCCACGAATGGTGAGATATGTGGTGAGATACCTCCATATCTCTCCAGTTCAGCTAATTGCAAGGAACTTCTATATTATCAGAATGAATGCCAGAAATAATATAAAGATGCCAGCACGAATGCAAGATTCCAAGCGACATTTGATGTAATTTTCAATTAAATTTTTGTTTACCTCAGCTCATAGAGCGTTTCACCACCAAACATAGCTGCCAAGAACACACCGTCATTCTTTAAGCTATTGTTAATATGTCTGAAGCATCCTGGAAGATCATTGACCCAGTGGAGACTCAGACAACTAATCACCATGTCAAAACTGTTGTCCTCAAAGGCAGGATTTTCCTCATCGATGACTTTCTTTGTGACTTTTATATCCTCCATGGTCTCAGCCTGACGTAAGAAGCTTGGACTCATATCACTCAGTACCAGTTCTTCCACTGATTCGCTGAGAATCCGCTTGGACACATGACCACGACCACAGCCCAAGTCCAAGGCTCTCTTGAACCTACGTTTAATGTCAAATATCCTATCGGCCAGTCGATCACCAACCTCATCCTTGATGTAATCGTAAAGTTTGATGTCGGCGTCCCTGGCGGCACGTTCGCGATGTAGCAACTTCGCGTTCCTGTCAAAAACGTTCATCGGACTGTCGGGAGGTAGTGCAGACATCGGCGCGATGTTCAGCACATTGCTAGAATTGTATTTGGACTTTAACAGGTTCGATTGATTGTGTAGCGCATGCAAGTGAGTCCTACTTGCGCGGTTGTATCGCAACAAGAATCGCGAGGTCATCCTTACGCGTGTTCACCGTGAGACCGAGCGTCTTACACCGTCGACGTCGGTTCGATACTTCGTGACACAGCTGGTACTGACTTTATCAATGCCACGTAGAAGCAGAAAACTCTTTATTCTGATAAATATTCGTTCTGAATTTACGCAGCATCAGCATCGCTCTCTCCCTTTTCTGACACTTCTCATGCGATTGGAAGAGAATTGGGGAAAATCCGATTCTAACCTGCGAAAGAGACGATAACAGCATCGATAAGATGCTATTGAAGATTCATCTTCGTATCAAACAAAACTTCCTCATATACGGTTTCGAAGTATTAACAGCGACAACATTCAATGCATATAATATTCTAATGTTTCAGCTGTCGTGTGAGAAACATTTTTGTTAAAACCAATGTCATATAATTCACGACTATTTCCCATTTCAGGATCATATGTACACATTTCCATGATCATCATTCAGCCTTGTCCAGAGCAGCAACTCGCTGAAGAGGGCGCGTCACGTGGGATCCCGTCGGTCGTGCCGCCACTGTGTCTGTACGACGATCAGCATGATGACGACGACGACGACGACGACGACGACGTCGTCGCGCAACCACCGTCAACCACGCAGAATCGTACAGAATCGGAAGACATGATGTCGCCCGACGTACTTATCAGCGCACCGTGCCGCATCGTTCGCGAGGATGTAAATAAAGCGTCGCTCAGCTGACCAGCTCGCTCCGAGTGAACAACGCGCCGTCGTGAGACTCGCAATATGCGTGTAGCCGATTATTGCGCGACAACCACCGGGCCGACGAGCAACCAAAGGTGTGTGTATGTGTGTGTGTGTGTAAGCGACAGGATCTCCCGCGAGAACGGGGCCGCATTCCGAGCGCGTTCTCGACGTCCGTCGACGGCGTATGTTCGCGCATCGACCTCGGCCGTTCACTGCGAGACTCGCAGCTCGAGTCGCGCCGAGTCGCAGGCATCTCCTCGCACTCGCGCGCGTTCTACGACGCGTCAGTGTGTGACAGTTGGTCGACAGTTGTTTTGCACACGGGACGGGGGATAATGTCAGTCGCGCATCGGCTGCTCCGGACGATCGCGCGTCCGGATACGCGTTCGAACGGAATCGGTGAGATGAGAATAGCGAGCGAGACGCGATCGATCTTTGTCGCGTGGTAGAGGCTGACGAAAGGCGAGCGAAAAGGCCGAAGCGATTGCGCCCCTCGATGTCGGGAAGGAGAGGTGAGAGTGTTTTGTTTTCGAACCGCGCGAACCAGCACGGGGTTAAAGTGTTTCGCGCGAGTGCTCTTTTGTATCTCGCTCTCTCGCACGACACGTCCGCGCTGCGGTACGTCCGTGCGGAGGTCGTTTTGGATCTCCTCAGAACCTCCTGAGACTCGCCTCGGAGCATTCCGGACATGATTCCGGGACATTTTGTGCTGTTGCTGCGGCTTATTCGTCTCTGTGTAGTAGACACGGGTCTTTCGTATTCCGCATACTGCTATTAAATTTATGCCACGAACGAAAAGTCGGAATCTACGGAGTATGCGGATATCTGGTCTTTTTTGTATACAAAACACCGGTGATTATTTACAGATTCATATTTGCTTTGGTTTCCGCTGTAAATGTGCTGTCAGTATATTAATTCGTGCGTGAAAAATAAATTTAACGTTCCGCGGTTCTTTCAATTCTTACAAAGAGAATCAAAATTCCGACTAGAGTTTACATCTGTTTCCACTGGCGTAAGAATTCATTATTATCTTTCCGCTTGGGCTCCTCCGCTTGCTCCCTCGTTTCGAATTATCAACGCTACTATTTGATAGACGCAAACACGAAAGAGCTCTCGATAAGTTGCTGTCGTCGCACGGGGAAGTCTTAATGATGTATTTTTGTTCTCGTTATCTACTCCCGTGTCTCCACACGTCTTCCGAGATAATTACGGTGGGCACAGTTTTGCTGAAAACGGCTGTTAAACTGTTGCGCCGCAACACCACTTCTACAATCGCTTTTGTTATCTTTACAGATGAACGTTCCATTGTATGGCGTTCTCGGAGCTGCAGCGACTTTGCTTGCTTACATCCTCGGCATAGGAACAGTCGTGAAAATCTTCGTCTGTCTGCTTGCATTAATTTTAGGGTAAGGCAAGAAAGAATCTCTAATCGTAACGAAAGAAAAAAGGAATAAGATATGTGTAAAAAGTTAAACAGATCTCTAATGAGCATCTAATGAGACACGCATACTCAGATAGGAGAAGTGTGAAGGAAAAAGGATATTCTTTTGTTGCAGGGCATTGACCTGTATATATAGAACGTACGTTCCGAATCTCGACGATGTAATTGAGTCTGAAAGGGAAGACTTAACTAAGAAGACTGAAAAGTTCCGACAGGTGAGTGAAGGATTTTGGAACAATGCGATGTCTGTCCATTCCTAATATAACAATAACGTTCTACTTAATGTTTTCAGTATATATTAGATCTATCTAAGGAAAGGATGACATTTACATTAGACAGGAGAATAACTGGTAGTCGTATCATTGATGAATCCCTGCAAGTACATACTCAATATTTATAGAACAATGACGAATAATCGTCTTCCTCAGACTTTGGTTATGTGGAAAATAGCTTCTAACATGCTACCCTCTTCTATTTTAGGAAATCTTGGATTTTATTATCAGAGATTATGTGGAGCCGTGGTACACCGTTATTACGGACGATGAGGAATTCATTTATTCTGTCCGAGATACTGCTCAAAAAATCGCCATTAATGTCGCAAATCGGTATGTGCGAATATTCTCATATTTCCATATATGTTCGCGTTGACACCAGCTCTTTCCTGGGTGTGTATTGTGCTTTTATCTCTACTATAAAATAAAACATTCGTGAAAAAATAGATATTCTGTTGGTAAAATTGGTCACTTGAATACAGCTTGAGTTTGGCAATAAAATTACGTTTGGCAATAAAGATTTGCGTTTACTTGATATACTTTTTAACATGTACTATAATGATATGATGTTGCAATGTTCTTCAAGCAAAAATAATCTATTCACATTTCGTCCGTACACACACACACACACACACACACAGAGTTGCTAAAAGCATCAAGTATTATTCAGGAAAAAAATCATGAGCTGTGTATAACGAGATTGTGATTGAAACATGTTCGACTTATCGCTAATTAATGTCGATGCACAAAACAGGGTCAAGAGTGTCGATTGGATACCCTACTTGACGACGCGACTCGTCGACGATGCAGCCTCGCATGTGCGGCTGTATCGACAAGCGAGCGCAAGAATGAAGCAAATACGATCGACCAGGATGCAAAAGGGTAGCGCGAGCTCGAGTACGTCGGGCGGCACGCCGAAGAAGACGCCCACGCACCGACGTAACAAGAGCGAGACCGATGTCTCTTGGTACTCGCAGTCCAAGTTTTACATACCGAACCTGTCGTCGCTCACCGAGCCGATCGAGGCCGGCGACGAGAAGGAGGACGAGTCGTTAGAAAAGATATTCTTCGATCTTGAGGTGCAGATGGAAAGTAATCTGATATGCAGGGACCTGGTGTGCACCAACGACACCCAGGAGCTGGAATTCTTGGGCGAGATATCGGAGATCTTGCTGTACCTGGTCCTGCCCAAGGCGGACTTCGATTGTTTGACTGTGAGATTTATCTTAAGGGAGTTGTTAGTGAACGTTATAATCAGACCGTTGTTGGATTTGTTCTCTGATCCTGATTACATTAATCAGGCATGTATATGGCTGGTGAGTACGAGAGAGTACAATACACTTTTTATAGAGCAATCTTGCGATCGTGACAGATAAAATTATTGTTCATCGAAGAAAGAAAGACCTCCTATCTGGCCGCGAGTTTTATCGGAAAGAATCGATTTAACTTATCAATCTTATTGTGCAAGTGTATTATTCTTTAGCAATTCTATGCAAAATACTAATACCCCCGCCTGAATGTTTGCGTGTACGTGTAACACTTTGATTTCTTCGTTTTAGTGTACTAAGGAGAGTGGCTTACCAAGTGATGTCTTTTTAACAGTGATTAGAATAACGGATAACTTAGACGAATTAATGGCGACGAAGAGTATAGTTTCTAAAGAGATAGCACACCTGCGCTCGAAAGATTCGGGCGGCGAGGGCGATCTGTCGGTGAAGCAGCAGTTAAACAGTCTACTCTACGTGAAGAAAATCCTGGAGACGAGAATCATCGGTATGCAGGAAGGTCTGGAGACAGAGACTGATGGGATCGGCGCTCAGCCGGAATGGAATAGATTGCTCATACCTGGTCAGAAGCTGGTGAACTTGCCGTTGGACGAGCTTCTGAAGAATAACATCGCGCTCAGTTACTTCATCGACTACATGACTTCCATCAACGCCGAAGCCTACTTGTTCTTCTATCTGAACATCTACGGATGGCGGGTCTCGGCCGAGCAGCAAATATCAGACATGGAATTGCAGAAGATACAGAGCGGTCAGTCCGGCGGAAGTGGTGGAGCCGGCGTTAGGCGTAAGAACGCGGATTTGGACAATTTGAAGGAGGCAGCGACGAAGATCTACCAGCAATACCTCAGCGACAAAGCGTCGCCGAAGCTGCAGCTGGACGACGCACTGGTGAAGAGTCTGTTGACGAGAATGAGGACCGAGTCGGTGAAGGAGATTTGGTTCGACGAGTTACGCAATTGCTGTTACGAGAAACTGCAGAACGAAGACAGGTTCTTGCCCGGCTTCAAGCGCTCGTTGGCTTACATCAAACTACTGGCCGAGCTGGACCTGTTGAAGGATCCAGTGTCTGAGGACGATACGAAGTCCTTGGACAGTATAAGTCTGTCCAGCACGAATAACGAGTTGGATACTTTGGAGGAGTTGTCGGAGACGTACAAGACGTCCGACGACTCGAGAATCACGGTCGCAAAGGAAGGTGCTACAAAATCAAGCTCCGCCTCGAATTTGGCGAGCATGGGCGAGGTGAGCGAAGGTAGAGCGTCCGATGAGGTCGATGCGGACGTGGGTAGCAGTCTGCGAAGCACAAAGATCGCATGCAGAAGCTCCGCCACGGAGATTGATCAATTCGGCGAGAAGAAGGACATCTCGTTCTATGTGGAGACGAATGCCGAGCAATTCGTCAAGCTGAACGAAAACGATTACGATCAGAATGCGATCAAGAAGCTGCAGCAGGGTCGCTTCGAGATCACCGCGACGATAATAGAGACCGGCATTGTGAGCGATCGCGGGAAAACCTACGGGATCTATGCCGTGGCCGTGACGAAGAACTACGATTCGGGCTACAAGGAGAAGTGGCACATATACAGGCGGTACTCTGACTTCTACGACCTACATCAGAAGATCAAGGAGAAGTATTATGACCTGGCGAAGATACCGTTCCCCGCGAAGAAGGCGTTCCACAATATGGAGCGCACAGTGTTGGAGAGACGAATGTTGATGCTGAATGCTTGGTTGTGCCAATTGACGAAGCCCACGATCGTGGAAGGCCACATGGGCCTGCAAAATTTGCTGCTGGCTTTCTTGGAGCAAGGGGACTACGACAAAGGAGTCACTGGTGGCCAGATTTCGAGAACGGTAAATTCATGGAATTCTGGTTTATTCACTTATACAGGGATAAAGAAATGTGCGTAACGTACGGACAGACGTTCGTTATTTTCTCTTTTTTTTTTCTTTTCTTTTTATTATTCGTCCTCGCACGTTAGGAATGTTATTGGATCAATTTCACAACCATCTGCAGCAGTTTCTCCAAATATATACGATACAAGGATGTTATCAGCATTGAAAGGAAACTCGAGCATCGAATAAAAGTTGTGACATTGTTATATGGACGAGTTTCAAAAGTAGATCTGTACTTTAGGAACACTTCTACGTCAGCGAATTTTCTTTGCACATGACATCCTTATTCAGAATGATCACTTCCGCAAGTATCCGATCTTGCTCATTTTGTGTACGTGTGCGTGTGTACTTTGCAGATAGACACTTTAATGAACCCCCTGAAGACTTCGATGAAAAGCGTCACGCAGGCGGTCAAAACGATGCCGGACAATATGTTGAGCACGGTGGATGGTGTGATGGACAATCTGAGCAAGTTCTTCGGCAATCCTAAGAAAACGAGTATTTTTTACGAGAATACCAAAGTCGGCGCCGGTCTCGACACGGAGGTACCGTTTCCAAGTTCTCAGTTATCGCAACCTTACACATTTAGAAAGATGACCAATATTCAAATCGTTCAACGCGTGCGGTTTTCAGACCGACGACAACATCCCGTTGCGCATTATGTTGCTGTTGATGGACGAAATCTTCGACTTGAAAGTGCGAAATCAATGGCTGCGAAGGCGGATTATAACGCTGCTGCGGCAAATCATTCGAACGATGTTTGGAGACATAGTAAATAGGAGAATAGTGGAGTACGTGTCGTTTTTGACTAGCCCGTCGAAGGTCGCGGGATATCTGCGTTTGTTCAAGTAAGTAGCCGATGTTGACGTGGACGAGATGTTTGTACAGGTGCGGCGAGCGACGCTCGTCAGAGAATCCGTCATTAAAATTTCGCTTGGTAATGACGAGATTCGCGTGATAATTCATGCACTTTAACGTTCGTCCGCCAAAATTATTATTCGTTCTCTCAAATCAAATTCTCTCTGTTGACACTTAAACTGAATATAAAAATAGAACACCAAGTAAGATAATCGCATTTGGCAGGAATAGCTTCTGGCCGAATGGTGTGAAGGCCGAGAGTAGGCCACCGCGAGACACGGAGATGAAGAACAGAACGCGAGTGGCAGCTAAAGTCGCCCTGCTCTCTTGCCTTTCGGACGAGTTGAAACATATCATAGGCAGCGAGACAACGAGGCGCGGGCTGTTGAGAGTGTTTGAGCTCTTTCAGCGACCGGTATTGAACAGAAGACTGCTGTACGTGCTGCTGGAGGGTGTCGTAGAGACCCTGTTTCCGCAGAACGATCTAGTGGCAGTTTTCAGAAAACTTTATTCGGTGTCGCCGAGAGTAAGGAACAAAAGCAAAGGGAAGTCTTGATGGAAGAATAGGACGGAATGATGTCCGGATGCGACGGCCGCGAGAATGGCCGCATGATTAGTTTGGGACGATTCTCGCGGGAAATTAGAAATTTTACCGACTCCCGTCGGCGGTCTTGGAATAAAGAGATCACGTCACCTCTTGGAATAGTTTAGAGAATTACGATATTAAGAAAATACTTTTGCGCAAAGTATGTCCAACGTAACAGAAACATCTTTCAAATATCTATGTGTTCGACCCGTTGGGCTCTCACTCGATTTTAATCCTTACTCTCTCTCTCTCTCTCTCTCTCTCTCTCTCTCTAGGACAAAATGTATTTGTACAAATTGATCAGGTGCTATTTCTTCAACGACGCGACCAATCACATATCTTTCGGCGTCTTTCGTAGAATCATGAATATTCTCAACGCTATTATTTTAGAAGAAATGTCGCTCAATTTCTTTGGTCTTTTTTTTAACAATGTAGCAATTGTGATGTCTGACTAGCAGTTGTACTTAACGCATATGTGCAAGGTTAATAGAGACTGCGAACCGACGCGGCCCGTCTCCATATATGGCGAAAAAAAAATGCAAAGTGCAAGCTTATTAGTCGCGGGCCTTTTGATACTCAGTTAGATACCTATCGGGATCTGTCACGATCAATCTTGAAAGTCGGCCGTGTTTCAACCGGCCGGTTAGAATACGCTAGTGGTTCGTTCGAGCTCAATGGGTCAATAAGTCCTCAGTCGCTAAACTTATTGAGATGTTACTGTGGATGTCGTCGTTCTCTCATTCTCTCTCTTCAAACAGTCCTCTGAGCTGCAGTGCGAGGTGCATACGTGCCGCCATTGCAACGGACAACCGCCGCCTAGTTTTCAACAAGGAACAAAAAACAAAAGATCAGAAGATGCTTTCATATCTCGATTATTTGTAATACATTCAAAGATGCACACGTTGGAAAAGTTTCGTGCCACCAACAATTCGCGCCGCTGCCAAACAGATTTGCGCACGTAGTTTAAAATACCTAATAAGTAAGATGATACTCTTGTGTTTTTAGGAAAAATAAATTCGATATCTCATTGATGCACTGAAAAACTTAAACTCTCGAAAGAAAAGAGGAGGAAGAAATATAGCGAGCCGTGATTTACCTCGCTTGGATTCTCACACACACACACTGGATCTCTCGACATACAAATCGTTCTCTCTAAGTATAATAACGAGAAGAATACCTTTCCTCGCTCCCGCCAAATACAGCTTGTCCCATTTCCTCGAGATAAACAACACCAGACAAAAATCGTTGACCGTGCAGTCAATCAGAGAAACGCAGAGAGAGAGACGGTGCGGAGCTTTCTCAGCGGTATGCAGCTACTCGTGAAGTGATCTAGTGGCCAAAAAGTATATACTATACAGATCGAAATTGCCTGCATCGAGCCTGCAACTCGGGCCGCTACTCCCGTCGGTATTAACGTAGAATAACGCAAGATGCGAACTCTTTGTGATTACCTCGTAGGAGAATGCAATAAGATCCACGGAGACATTCCATTTGCATTTTAAGCTACACCGGTTAATTAGGCAATTATCCTTTTTACAACTATTCCTTGAAACACACGCGACACGTAGACACGTAAAAAGAAGGAACACTGTGACATCACGCAATCATACACGTACATCACGATTACACATCACGATCTACTTAAGTTCCGAGCGAGCGAGCGAGCGAGCGAAACGCCGCGATCAATCTCTCTAGGCGTATAATTTATCGCAGACGTTAACTTAATTTATACACGTTGGATATTACCCTGAAAGTTTATTTTTGTGCCATTCGGGTGCGCGAGTAGTGTCTATATTTATTTTTAGTGAGAAACAAGGAAAGATTATACCCTTTTTCCAATAATTCCGATGACGCGTTCTCAGCATCAGAAATCACAACAACAGAGATCCGATTGATTACCTTCGTTGAAAGTGCAAAACGCAAAAATGTATAAAATTGTTGTATATTACTCTTTCTCTCTCTCTCTCTCTCTCTCTTTCTACCGTACGTCTGTATATAAAATTATTTCTATCGTGTTAAAACGCCATACTTACCATGTTTACTTATTAAAGGAACTATTTATAAACCGGTTGGCGGTTCTCACTTTCCTCCCCAAACGGGTCCCCGTGTGACGACCGTGTGATGTTTATTTTTATAGACTACGTGCGACACACGTGATGTGTGCGCGAAACTGCCGATAACAATCCTTTTAATAGTTCCCTGTGTCTTTGTCGAACTATTATTCGCGTTTATCACGTATTTTGCAGAAAGTACACTAGAGGTAATGTATATCTGGATCAAAAAGAAGAAAAAAAGAAATACGTCGAAGCAAGAATCTCTCAGCGCGCTCAAAAAATTTGATTTAAATTCTGTTGAATTTTTCATGAAGACGAAAGCCACAGTTGGGTGGAAACGTAGTTTTGAAATCAATTTTGCCTCGAATCTTCAGGTCGATTGATTTTAATTGGAAACTCTGAAGATGACATCAACGTGAGAACAGTTTAAACGATTTGAATATGACAGATCGATGTATCGCAACGCGCGCAGCTCAAAATACATATATTTATAAATTGATCTCTCCTTTTTTCGAAGAAGAGAGTTACGAATTCGCGAAGACCCCCGCGATCGTCGTTGCATCGAACACTCGAGCTCCTCCGGCTCCGAGTCTCGGAGGAATCGTCAGACTAGTCCGAGTGGTCTAATTACCGGTGTTAGAGCGCAGGCAAACTACGAGTGGAGGCTAAGTGAATATTTCTGGTTGCGAGCTTAGTTAATCCCGGTCGGCGACTGTCGGTTAGAACAGGATACGATTGTCGTGTCGGGCGCGTGAGCTCTCGTCGCTTTGTCGCCGGCTAAGAAGGGAAAGCAAAGAACGCGCGACAATGGAAGAGAGGGTGTTCGAAAACAAAAGAAGTTTATTACCGAGCTTGGATCGCCGCCCCGAAACCGTAGGCAAAAGGGGATGCTCGACAGAGAGGGTCGGTGGGAGGGGGCCAACCAACCCGTGGTTCCGCCACGAATTCACCCCCGTCGTACTTTGTACCGCTTCTCTCTTAACTAGAGCTTCATGAGCCGACATAGTCTTTAGTTTACGATGATACGAAGATATAGAGGACGGAAAGTCGACCATTTTTCCGGATTTCCTGGCGCAACAAATCCCACCGGAGATGCAACTGTGACCTCGCCTCTGCGGGGCACGACCGATGGAACTAGGAAGAATGGAGGAGAAAATCGGGAGACGGATGTGTATATCGGAAAAGATAACTCGGGGATGAATTCCGAGTGTTCCTGCTTCACAGTTCCTTCTTAGGACTTTTTAGGAAGAGTTCTCGCGACCGACTCTTCCCTCCGGAAAATAACCGAAATAATCTAAGACACGCGAAAGCGATTCCGCTGAACACCCTGATAGAAGCGATCCGCCCCGAGGATATCGTCCAGCTCATCCCAACTTTCATTAACCAAGCTGGATAGACAATTGAAAACTCGGCAATCTTGCAGGGGGACCAGGGGCGCACTCAAGGAAACGACCGTCTGAGATCGTTCCGTTCCTCCATTTTTTTATAAATACACTTAAAAAAAATATAAAAAAAATATATAATAGGCAATTGTAAAAATTAATATACCTATGTGATAACTCCAAATCAAATTGTTATATATCTCAATAATATAGGATGATCACTAATTTATGCATCGGCACACATATATCGTATATATATATATATATATATATTACCCTCTCACTTGAAATAATATAACCATCGTCGAGCATGTCTGCACGAAAAGTTTCTGTGCGCGTCCCTGACAGGGACATTCTGCCGGGGCGCAAAATAGCGTCGAAGGGGGGTGAAAGAGCGAAGATCGTCGGAAGGGCGCGCGGAGGGAGCGTCGAGGGCTTCGCGCGTCGTAACGAGGAAGGGGTACGCGGAGAAGAGGGCATGAGCGGCGAGAGGAAGAGAGAGAGAGAGAGAGAGAGGGGGAGAGAGAGAGAGAGAGAGAGAGAGAGAGAGAGAGAGAGAGAGAGGAATAAGGAAAAAGAGAACAGGGAGAACGAGGACGGGAATAAGGGGACAGAAGGAAAGCGAGAATAGGGGCCATTGTGCGAAAAGAATCAGGTACCGCTCGCGTATGCGTTTTCAGAAGGGGGTTCTCGCCCGTGGCGTGTTGCGGCCCCCGGGCTCTCTGTCAGAAAGAAAGGGGGTGGGAGGTCGGGAGGGGAAGTAGCGGCCATACGTGAGCGACGTGACTACCGTCGAACGAGCGGCCCTCGCTTGCTCTAACGAAAGAAAATCGATATGCATGATTCACGCACGCGAGAGAGCGTGCCGCAGGGGGTTGGAGGGGGAGACAAACGGGGCGCTTTTGCGAGGGGAGCAGAGGGATGATGAGAGCAAGAGAGAGAGAGAGAGGGAGAGAGGGAGAGAGAGAGAGGGAGAGGCGGGGGGAGGGGGAGAGAGGGAGAGAACGAGAGAGGGGCAAAAGAAAGTCGAGTGACGAGGAGGGAGAGAACAAGGGGGAGGAGGGGGTCTCTGGCACAGCGCACTTCTCTCTTCCCTCGGCCGCCTCGCTCTCGAAGCGCATGGGGGACGAGCCTCCGGGTGTACGACGTGGGACACGTACAGTATATACGCACGGATACGCGTGCATGACACGTACACACACACACACACACACACACACCCTCACACACGTAATTCTATACGTAGGTGCGCTCGCTCACGCGCGCGCGCCCGCGTTTGTGACGGGAGGGGTATACCCCGCGATGCTACCCCCTCGGTCACTCGATCAGTCGTGTCCGAGGTACCCGTCGCGCTGTCGTAAACCGTCGCGCACACGTCGTCCCGTCTCTCACCGCGTGTTTTCTCGCCCGGCGGCGGCTACGCGCGACTTCCGGTTAACCGAGTTTTCGCCACCCCGCGGCCGGCTGCGCGCGCGTGTGCATATACGTGCGTATGTGTGCGTGCGTGCGTAAAATGGTGTAATTTCGGTGAGCTTATTATTATTCGACGCCGTGCGCGGTAACGCGCAAGAAGCAAGTCTTCCTCTCTCTCTCTCTCTCTCTCTCTCTCTCTTCCGCGTGGGAATCGCGTCGCGTTCGTTCGTTCGTTGTCGCACGCGCGAAGAAATGGTTTTCGCGCGTCTGCGGATCGTCGTCATCGTCGACTGGAGCTCACCGAAGTTACACCGGTTCTCCGATCCCCGCTTCTCTTCGCAACTGTCTCTCGACGTGTCCGCGAAATCACGCACGCTTCGAGCTCGCGCGGAAGCCTAGGAAAGCCTCGCGTTTTCGCACGAAGCCGGGAAATTGCGCGCCGCGGAGGCTCGTCCAAACAAATCCGATCGTTGTTCGCGAGTCGGGCGAGTATGGAAGTGCACGTGAAATACATCCGACGACGTCTGCGAGACGTCACCTGCAATTAGCGTAGCTTGTGTCGAGGTATTTCAACGTGTGTACAGACGAATGAGATTTAACGTCGTCAGCGTCGACCGACGCCGCGACAATCGGCCCTTCGATTGTCCGCTGAAGCGCATTCGATCTTTTCGAGAACTCGGACTTCCAGAGTCCGAGTGCGTTCGCACACGACGACCTGCTGCACCTCAGGTTATTCCTCGTGATCGGCAGGAATCTGTAACTGCGACGGAATAATTCGCGGAGTACGCGGAGTCGAGACAACGCGACGCGACGCGACGCGCCGCCGCGTGAACGCGACTGCGCGCTTTTCCACCACGAGGCGTAGTAACGACGGCGTAAGGATGAATGGAACTGCGGAGGGTGAATCGGATCGCCCCGCGAGTGTCGTTCGCGTCGTTGCAAAACACGCGCGGGCTCAATGAAAATTATTTCAATGAATATCATCGGCTTCGGGAGTGGGAGGAGTTTCGGGAGGAGCTCCGCACGAGCTCTTGTTTGTACTTGTCTGATGAACTGCGGAAGCAGCACTGCGCGCTTTGATCGCTCGCTAAAATCAGTATCCGCGGATTAATGAGGAGTGTAACAAATATTGACAACGCCCGATAGCATATCGATGACGCGATGACTCACGCTGCTCGAGACTCGCGGGGATTCGCGTTTTTATTCCAGCTTATGCAGCGTGGGGCCGATGGGGACGAGAATCTTCACGCACATTTCCGTTCACGCGTTAGATCCCCGTTAGATCGTACAAAGGACTCCGGCTGCTCGAAGGACCCCGCGCAATCGTTTTACACGCTCGCTCTCGGAGCTCGCCGGCTCGTCGAGTTACAGCGCTGTAATGGGATTACAAGAGGGTCGATTACGCGCAAACAGCGAACGACAGCGGTCGACGAGTTTTCCGACGGTATGACTGAGAAAAGCCAATTCAGGGTTGCATTTCGTTTTCGGCAGAATTTCCCTCGCAAGCGAAAAGCGACCGCGTTTCTTATCCCTCGCTCAGTCCTCGCGTGATCCAACCCGGACCTTGTTTAAGGATTAATCGCACGTAAAGTTGAAAAGCGTCACAGAAGGACCGAGAGAAAGAGTCGACTCGCTCTTGTTAGCTCGTAAATAAACAACCGACGGATAAAAACGCGATGACGGATGAAGGGTATAGCGTGACAGATAAAAGGAGGGGAACACGGTGAGGCGGCGATATATCGAGCCGAGAAGGATCAAGGATTATAGTCCGTTTGTCGAGAAGTCACGGAATAGTAATCGCTCTGATTCGTGTGATATAGGGGGTGTCCTCGAGCGAGACGATTCGCCGCGGCCCGAGGGGGCCGCTCCGCGTTCGCAGGGGGTGGTTCCGGGGATTTCGATGCAAGGCGTGCGGCATCGCGCTGCGAGTCAGCGCGACGCGCTACGACGTGTTATACGCGTCCTACCTCGGTCCCTCCCGTTCTCTCCCGTAATTGTAATCTCTTTCGCAGCCTCTCTGATCCCCCTTTTTATCCCGAAAGCAACGTTTTCTCGCCAGCTTCTTCCTTCCACGCGGTAAGGTGATATTATTCGGCGGATTTTTTGTGTGACAGGGAAACTGACAGGGAAACTACGTATTGATTCGAGCGTGATTCCGTGATTCGTAGAGAGAATAATGGTTTCCTCAAAGGAGTGGAGTTTAGGCTCTAATTTCGTGGAGATTATCTCGGATATCTATATCGCAGTCAATAATTGCTTTTTATTCCGCTTAATTTTATTACGTCTTTCGACTGTTTCATTCTGTTTCGACTGGCTCGCTTGTGAGCCGGGCTTTGCTGTATCTCCGTGTGCGCGCTTCATCCACTCTTATCTTCTTTGTCTCTCTGTAAATCTCTTACGAAACGTTTATTTATCAATTCTGCCGCCGCTGCCGACCTGATTACCTTGCGTTTTCTGTAATTTCGTACAACGTTCCGCGGAGAATTCGAGACAAGAAAAAAGAAGAACGCGCGTGCTCTATTCAATTTTGCTCTATTCTTCGATTGCGTCGCACCTTCGGCTTCCTGCTTCTCTCTCTCTCTTTCTCTCCTTTTATTTTTCGTTTTTTCCGTGGACGCCGCCGACATGGACGCGACGTGCGTAACCGTAAGAGAAGAAAACGGAAAAACGACGCCGGCCTGCGGTCGGCCGGATCTGGTTCCGAAACGAGATACGCCTGAGAGACTTGAGATAAACAAACGGTAATGTCGTGTCTCTCCTCGAGAGTTAATAGAGACTAGAACGCGATCAACGGCCGATGCGATACGTGGCTATCGATCTTGCCAATCGACGACGCGTAAGTGCCTAAAAATTCATTTCGTTACGCGCCAATAGCCGATTTCGCAAGATCTTCTCGAAACGAAGAACTCCTTATTCCACGGTGGGATCATCGGTGCATCGATGTGTTATTTCTATCGATGACAGTTTTGCTTGGAAAGAGAGAATTTGGAGAATGTAAGTGAAATATCGACCTGTAGGTAAAGTAGATCCGTTGTTTTTTAGTCTAGCACTTTGCCATATTTTCCGCATTTGAAGTGAACCAATTAGATATTTATTAGATATTAATTTGATATTGAAAAGTGTTTCTTTTTCCAATTAAAATCCACTCTAAACCACTTAGTGGTGCTTCGATATTTGCTAGAACTTTTTATTCGCTCAATCTCGCCTTTCCCCACTTTTATTTCTTTCTTGTCATATAAAAGGAATATAGTCTGGAGATGATTTGTGGACAATTTCCTAAGTTATCACGATCGAAACTGAGAACGAGAGAATTCCAGAGACGTGTCTCATTCACGGAGCAAGCCAGCTTTGACCAGACGATATTCAATTTTCTCCATTTTATTTTATTTTATTCAAAAATAATTGGGCAATAAAAAATTTAGCACTTAGATCCGGACGAGATTGTGAAAGAGATTTGAATATTTAAATATATTTTACAATATGCTGTTAAAAAACAATATTGAGAAAGAATTTCTCCTGCCTTGAACGTTTGATGTGTGTTCGTCGTGTTTCGAAATTTTTGTGTATCCCCCCATGCTATATATAAATGCAACTTATATGAGCTATAAAACCGCGGGATGTGGTCGAGATCACGCGTCTGTTATCTCATCTAATCGTACTTCGTATCCCCCCCTTACTTTGACGTTAGTGTAAAGCACGAAAAAGTAGTGACATCCGTTCGAACGTACATGAAAGGACCTTTGCAAAAAGAGTCGATTTTTTGTCTGTTTTTCGATCATCGATTTTGTAATCGAATTTTATGCCAAAAGATAGTCCATGATGGTCGACATTAATTACAGAAAAGTTTTACGTTGAGCATACGATTGGTTTCAAAGATGTAGAGAGTCAAAGTGGTCACTACCTACTCAAAGTATGATACTAATAACGCTTTATCGCACGAATTTTTGCAAAATTCGATATCTATGGGTTCTTTGAGTTGCTGATTATGAATCTGATGTCAGATTTAAAAAATCCAAAATGGCAAGTAGTAATTTTCTATTAGGTTTTCGAAAATAATTTTTTCCACGGTAATTTTTGTGTGGAAGAAGTACTTTTTTCTAATTGTTTTTCCATAAAAAAAGTATCAAATTCAAATTGATACGTTACGTGACTCATAAAGGATAACGTGACAGTTTTATTTGTTATATTCAGAAGCTTTTTCATTGCAGTAAATGCAGTAAAGGTAAATGTGTATCTGATAGAAAATTCGCGATCGGCTAGCCGAAAAAAAACCACAATATAACAGTTCTAATAAAAGTAAATAATTGTTTCATTATTTGTGTCCGCTATATTACATCCGCCAACTTGCATTTTTTAAATCCGACATCGAATTCGTAATAAGCAACTCAAAGAACCCATAGATACTGAATTTCGCACAAATTCGTGCGATGAAACGTTATGAGTGTCCCAAATTTCCTTAGTAGGTAGTGACCACTTTGACCCTCTATATCTCCGAAACCAATCGTATGCTCAATGTAAAACTTGTTTGTGATTAATGTCTTATCATGAGCTATCATTTTCGTATAAAATTTAATTTAAAAATCGGGGACTGAAAAACGGGCATATTTTGCGGAGGTTTGTCTTTGGATTCTCTTGACAGCCTTACGACCAATATGCCTTTACCGAGGCGAAGCACAACACCTGCGCACGTTGTCGGGAAATGCTCGAATGCGAGCATCTGCTCTAACGCGATCTACTAGCCCATTTCCAGCTGCGCTATGTGTCCCGGAAGCTCACCTCGATTAATTATAGATTATGACGGGATGACGCAACTGAAAAGTCCACCCCATTTATCCATCCCTTACCTGACGACGAATTAAACGGTGAAGGGAGAATATGGAATGACCGTATTCTCTGCTGTTAACAAGCAAGCCGGAATGTAATTTGAGGAAAAAGATCATCTTTGAAATGTTTACAAATGGATACTCTTCGGACGCGCGCTTACCGCGTGATGTTTTATAAATTATAGAAACAATGATAACTTTTTTGTAATAATCTAGTTGTTGACATGTTTTAAAATAACGAACAGTTTCAAAAGCGTACGAGTCTCTATAAGTCGTTTGCAACGAGCTTCGAAGTCGAGGATATTCGAAGGGAGATTTGCGTTCCAAATGCTATATTAAATAGCGCGTAGAAGAGATGCATAAAAAAAATGCGTAGAAGATAATGCAGTTGGCCTTAGCCCCAAGGCTGCACTTTGAGAACACTTGTCTCGCATTTCGTTGCGAATCGCTCGGAGATGAAAGGATGAAACGGGACAGCTGCTTTCTGTACGCTTGTTTATTGTCACGAAGAATCCAAAAGATATCGTTTTCGTTGATGTACAGAAATCCGTTGTAACGCGATACGACATAATTCCTATAATTGCACGATATAAAACTGCCATTTCCATCACGATGAAATACGCGACTATTGTTTCAAAAAGTTTCAACTTCGCGTGGCCACAATGTGTGCCCACGAATATTGGCCCAAAACTGTCCTCGAAATTGCATAGATGATTATGATTACTTTCATCCACTCTCGTCGCGTGCATCACCAACACTGCGTAGTTCCTCCCACCATCCTCGCGACATCCTCGCGAAATTTTGCAAAACTAACTCTCTATCTTCGCAAAAAGGGGATACTTTTTCAAAGTATCGCGCGACCGCACCGGACCGCGACGGAAGACGCGAATAAAGACAAAACCGCTGTTGTGCGTGGAGGTGAGGTGGAGCGGTAGGGGGTGAAAAAGACCTCGGTATGAAAAGCGAGCACGAGTGAGACTAGAACGAGGAAGGTTACGGCGGGAAGGGGAAGGGAGAACAGAGATAGACACGTTGGCAATTTGTACCTAGCACAGAGAGAACAGCCGATATCTAGTATCCTGTCGTGTTATTACGCTCGAGGGATCCCGAGTAAGAGGGAAACGGGGTCCGGAGATGACTGACGCGACACGGGGGCGGGCAGGACGACGAAGAGGTGAGGAAGAAGTGGAGGGGGCGGAGGGGCGAGGGGGGGATATAAGGTGTAGACTTACTTTGGACTCTGTGGTGTGGGATTACCGTACTTATATTCAGCTCTAATATTAAGTTACCACTTTGCTTTACGGCAAGTGAACAGGCCGCCTGCATATAGGAAGCCATCCGAGAGCTCCTGGGACAGTCTGTCCCGCCTGTCTGGGCCCACCTACGAATTACACAAGGTTCGTTCGTTCGTTCGTTCGCTCGCTCGCTCGCTCGCTCGTCGGCTCGGGGAAAGTCCTGCGTGTACCCCAGTCACGTTGTTCCCCCTCGAAACATTGGCGAGCGCGAGTTTTCTCGATCAATGGCGGTCCCGTCATTCGGAAGGGCCGAGGAAGGGTGCTGGTTTTTGGGACAGTCTGGCCTTCGTGTGTTCACGTGTAGACTCATCTAAAATCGCGTGTTCGTTCTTCGTGTGATACTCCGAGACTCCGACGACGACTCTGGCGTCACTCTCTTCTCTGATCGACTGAAATTGCGTTGCCTTCTGGACGAGGTACGTGGTAATTGGATCCAAGAACGTGTCCAAGAACGTGTTTCCGAGTCGATTCCCAATTCTTGAAATCAGTGATGGATTCGGAAGACTCCTTTTCGCAAACAGCGCAATTTATTTTCACTTGTACGTGCGTGCGCAATTTTGACACTATTAGACACATTAAAATGACGAAAAGCAGCCGAAAGAAAGTCGAGTACGGAACTTTGTATACCAAGTCTTGGTACCCTGAAGTCTGAAAATTTGCCACTTCGGGGGAGGAGGGGTTAATTTATCGATTTCTTTGGATTCCATCGCCGTTTATCATAGTTCGCGCGGATCCTTGACCTTTCGGTGGCGGCTACGTCTTGTGAGGCTTCACGGTAATCCCGCTTTAAAGTTTTCCGTCAGTTTGCGGCGCGCAGAAAGCGACCAGATGGGAATGAAGCCTCCGGATTCAGAAATCGGAATTTCGCACGAGTGTGTCCAGCGAGTGTGCGATTTACTCTTCACATTCGCCGAAATTATAATGACTCCAGATCGCAGCTCGCTGCGCGATGGGTTCTCATTGATCGTCGAGAAGCTCGACGGATTTTTTCGCTCGTCGACGTTATGTAAACGCTTCTCTTACCCTTCTTGCATGGAACGTCATTATTACGTAAAAAGTATGCGCGTGCTCGAAATGCACACAGTCAACACGCGACTTGGATCTTTTACACGAATAACATATTTTTACCGGTTTCCGTGTGCAGGATCTCAGCAGTCGCACTTTTCCTACGAGTCAGGGAGACGTAAGAAACAAAAGGGAAGAGTTATTCTATTTTCGTCGTTTGCACGGAAAAAACTCACTTTGGATAAACAATTTTCTATTGTCTGGAGGGAGAACAAACATTTATTATTAACTTATTCTTAAGAAACTTTCAATTGTGTCGAAGTGTCGCATGTAAGAAGATAGAGGTACTGACTTCTGTGCGTGCTGGGGTATGTGCTGGACTTCCTAGCACCATTCGAAATCAGTACTACTCTTCTTAGCATTCAGCAATTTGTCGGAGGAAGGAAGGAGGAACTTTAATGTTTAATACTTTCTCGTATTAAACGCGTGGAATGATCTTATATACCAGGAATCGGGAAATCGAGCGGAAGTTGATTCCAATGCGTGAAAATAATATAACGTTTCCTTTAATTCTTCTCGTATGTCTCGTATATATCCTTTCGTTTATCTTTACAGCTTCGACTCTTCGACCGATATAAAGACGCAATTATATACTATTTATATTAATGCAATGCTGTATCTGTCTTATTAAATTACACAATCATCTCACCAGCTCTCTCTCTCTCTCTCTCTCTCTCTCTCTCTCTCTCTCTCTCTCTCTCTCTCTCTCGTCTCATTCACGAAGATTCCTCGGTAATGATTGTTATAATGTGTGTTATAGAATCGTACGTCTATGTAAATATCGTTACGTACATATATGTATACATAGTATAAACTTATTAAACTTATCAAGCTTTGCGAGGAAGTGTGAAGTATCATAATAAATAATTTTATATTCGTACGCAACTTTCGGGACTATATAATAATGACTGGCGATGACGTCGTATAGTATACTTATATACAATATCAAATTTACGCCTACGGTACACTCACCGTACAAGATACAGCGCGCAGACCAGTCTTCCTGATGCCTTCTTGCATGCGTGTTTCTGACGAAAAAGCGACGACAACGAGCATCGAGTTGAAAAGCGAGAAGATCAAGGACACTTGATACCCTCCTTGCGCAACGTACGGCGGTACATGTCAATTAAAGCAAAATGTCTACGAAGGAGGGAAAAAGCACACAAGTCTATATAATATTGTCAATTTTACAGGGAGAAACATCTTTGCAGAATATAGAGGATGAAAAGAGAAGGAGAGATAAGTCAATTTGGATCGAACTCATGGAAATACCAAGTTCTTACTTGAATTAATTTGATGTTATTTATTTAAAGACCAATTTGAGAGTCCAGGAAAACAACATTTAAACCGGACACAGCTTGACATTCTTTCTCTTCTTTGACTTTCATCTTGTATTCTTTTTCCCAGCGTGTACTTTCAACGATATATTGACGAGTCCGCTACAACGTGACTTTGCTTTACGAACTCGACCAGAAATCGATGCAACAAATCCGCAATTGCTGACCCCAGAGAGACCTCCGTTCGTCTGATAACTCAGTTCAAAATTCTCAATGTTTCTCTATTCTCTGTTCTGGCTTCTGGCTCGATGCGACTCGTTCAAAATACGGGCGCGTATTCTCGGTTATCTCTTATCGATAATGACTTATCACTAGTGCGTAATTAACAAGCGAGACTGGAACGTTTTCACCCGAACGGGTTGCGACGAGCGTCGAGCGACAAACGAAGACGAGAATAACGACGACGATGACGACGACGACAAGATTCCTGGCGAGTCTGCCGGGTGGTTAGGTGGATTCCTTGCTTCGACTGGTCGCCTGAAGCCTCGTCCAGGTTTCACCGAGCGCTTTCGCGAAGTGAGCGTCAACTGTGCAAAGAACGCGTGAGGACAACTCATCCAAGACCAGGATCTCCAAACTGCAGCGCTTTTGCTCTATTCTCCGCATGCTTAGATGACGGATACCAATTTTCAACGTTTATGTATGTCGTACTTACCGCTCAGGACAGTCTCTTTGTCGGTGGTAGTCGCGTTGAAGACGGCCGCGTACTCCTCCAGGCCCAAAGACCGCTTGAAATGCTCGTCGATTGCTGGGTCGCTATCTGCATCTACGTTTCTGATGCCGGTCCTTCGCCCTCCTGCAGCCGCCGCAGTCGGGGTCGCCGTTGGGGTAGGCGTCACAGCCGTGTCTTCCATCGTAGTGCCTGGAGAGACATCGAAAATCGGAAAGGATGATTGAGAGAATAATATTAAAACGTTAAATACGTTAAATTATGTAAGTTAAATTATTTTTGTCTTTTGTAATCTGCAAATATTTCAAAAAGGAGCCTACATATAATTTGTTGATATATTAACATACACATTAAAATATATATCGAGTAGAGAGAGATACATGTATAAATTATATCATATGTATTACATCGATATATTTTGTCGATAATTTTTGTCATTTAAATATAAATGATGTATTATTTCTCTAATAACACAAAATAATAAAACAAAATCTACCCCTACAGTAAATATTCATCGTCGTCACGATTTAGGAAATTTAGGTGCCCGTCATCGCGTTAATTCCGTCCATGACTAATGCGAGGATTTATGTTTCAGGAAAGCCTGTAAACACGTAGGAATACCGCGGCATTGTTGGGATTAACCGTATTTCTATTGAAAGTAGCATCTGCATCTGCACCCTGGTGCAGCGCGGTGCATTGTCATCGAACGTACCCCTGAAAGACCGCGGACAATGGGGTCTCGGGACACGACGCCTAACAACTCGACCGTCGGGTCGACAACCGTTGTTAGATAGGGTTCGGTAAAAAATGCTAAAATTATCGGGCAAAACTGGAAGGCTTCGGTTTTATTGGTATAAAATTTATTCTACATCTTTCCTAGTAGTCTCTGTCGAATTGTAAGTAGTTCTCCTAACGAAAGATCGACATTATCATTTTGGAATTTTGGAATTCTTTACATGAACGTATCGCTGGATAGATTTCTCAATTAAGATTTCATTAACGCAAATTATATTTCAAATTCAACGAAGAAGAATTTATTGATATTTCTCGCAGTATATTTGTGAGTCGCACATCAAGTTGACAATTGAGATTTCGTCTTAATTTTCGCCTCGTCTTAGATGACCAAATTCAAGGTCCGCTCTTTTATCTTGTATCACGTCTCTTGGAATTTTACAATCCAGCATGAAAGCCTGAAGTTCACTCCCAACATTAATATTCCCCATCTTCCACTGCTCGAAAATGTTCGAATCTAACATGAAATTTTTACGTTTTTTTGTTTAGCTTGAAACTTTCCGATCTCTCCGACATCCTGAGTGCTTACCGGCTTGCGGAGTGGTGGGAACGATCACACTTGGTCTGCTGTGGTGCACACGTGCCGCCGACATATCCAGCGCTTCGCTCTGGATCGGGTCTCTCCTGCGTTCCTTGCGCCACGCGCTGCTCGGTTTCCGATGTAGATTCGTCGTCTTTGGTCTCCCCTCTGCAACACACAACAATGCTACAAATGACACTGTGAACGAAGAGACAAAATTTATACGTTGTGTCACAGCCTTAACTGACGACGTTATAATTAACCCTTTAACGCCTGATTTTTTTTATAAGTGTTTTAAATAAAATTTGAATTTTTTTTAACTGAGACTATAAGTAGTGATAACCAAAAAAATATCAGAATTTCATACTGATTTTTTTTTATCGTTCGTTTTTTGTTTATTGGTAAATATGATTTGGATCCTAAAACCATGTATGAAATGAGCAACCTATATAGAGAAAAATGAAGGATAATCTATACGACATAACTCTGATAGTCAACTTGACATTTTTGAGCTGAAACTTTACTATATTTGTGAGTGAAGTTTATCATTCAGAGCGTCAAGTTTACTATTTCAGAAGAATATCTTATAGATCATCATTTAGATAGTCAATCGTCCCTTCATTTTTCGCCGCAAAAAAAAAAAACTGTAGGTCACCAGGTTTCACGAAAATAGGTTGATTTCTTGATTTTTGTGCCTACCATATCGAATTCGCCATTTCGAATTTCTGTATTCTTTTATTTATTTTTAATTTCACATTTAATTTCACATTTTGCATCTGAGAAAGCTTCCAAATGTATAAAATTATAACAGATACCAATCTATTAATTTATAATGCACTTCTAGATGTCAGTAACAATGCTAACTATCGTCTACTTGGAATTTAACAAAACATGTTATCATTAAAATTAAGCTAAAAACAGACTAAACCGAATCTACATACAATGTATATACCATTTTTTAGAAGAAGAATTCACCTTTACAGTGGTGCAAAGAAAACGAATCTCCTCTTTTGACTAAGTTATGGATTCTTAAATGCGTTTCTGGTAACTATAGTTATCAGTAGGCGTTAAAGGGTTAAATTATATTTTGCACATAGTATGAGTGATCAGTGATGTAATCGTATATGCGAATAATATGTTTCCTTGGGAAAGCTCTCTTTCTCTGGACTTTTCTGAGAGAATTGTTTCACACGCGTCTCGGAGAAAGCGATTTTGTGACATGTGACATGTGATACTCTCGATTTTTATATTTCCGACGCGACGTGCCAGCTATATAACGGCCCAGCGGAATACCAGCGAGATAATTCGTAGCAGGAGGTTCTGTTCGCATCGTGAGATAACTCGCGGGGATGATATAGACAGAGGAGCAGAGGTGCGTGTTAGAACGCAGAAAAAGCGCCGGCACGTTTTTCCTCACGACGATACCCGACGTTTTTGTCGAGCAACGAGACGGAAGAATGTAACGCGCGTGGAACGCCGGCTGGCCGGCATTATTCCAAGTCGGGGGTCAAAGCGATGGCAAGGAGAAGGCAGAATGTGAGATACGAATTCCACGTATGTCCTTGCGAGCTGCGCTATCGACTGGAGTCTATGAAAACGCGACGGTCACCTATTTCCACGCGGCGAGATATCTAAAATTAGAAAACTATCCAACGCGACAACCCTTCGTCATGATCGGGAGACACCGAGGACGAGGAGAAGGAAGACGAGGTGGACGAAGGATGAAGGAGAGCGATAAAAACGGGTTCGGTTCCCAGGATGGGCAGGAAGTGCCTAATAGCCGTGAGAGGATCGTCAGGAAGACGGCGAAACTGGTTTAGAGACGCGTAGAGCAGGTAAAAGATGAATGGACCGCGCAGGAGGAGGAGGAGGATGATCGGGAGGGTTTCCTCGAGAGTCGATTAATTTCTCGATATGTCTCGTTGATAAGGACAACCGTATCCGTTGATAAGGACGAGCGTATATGACCTTCTTTTCCTTTATTATCACAGTCACGGAGCAGCTGCGACTGCCTGACGTTTCCGGCGGTCGGACGATCGCACACAGGAAGGCTCAGAATTCCTTTCGGTTCAAAGCTTAAAATTTTACGAAAGATACGCAAAGTAATCTCATACTCATTCGTGTATTTCTTGCCTGCCGCGGATGCGACACGGCAACGGGTGCGCTATCGTTACAAAAAGTGTCAATTGAAACATCAATCGTCAATTGATTTCTCCTGTATTTTTCTTATTTCTACATGCGATCTACCGTAAGATCGCACCCGATACATCGCGACGAGGGAATAGTTTTTAATCCGTCGCCGAAATCGACGGATTCCGATCCTAATTAATCTTCTACTGCGCTCTGCTGTGAAACATACCTTCCGGTTTGCGAGCCAATCGAAGGATATCGGCATTGAGCCACGGTTGCCAGAGACCTCGTCTCCTGGTCGAGATCTCCATGTTGTCGGGACTTCGGGAACATCAATCGCGAAAGTCAAAGCACGGAATCACCACCTCTCAGAGATCGGAGCGACTGTTTGCGTCGGGAATTTATTTTTTTATTGTCCTATGAAGGCACTGTGTTTCTGTTCCGGTCGAGAATTCAGTCTATCATCTCTCGTATTCGTCCCAGCTGCCTTCCATGAGATTACGGTAATTCATAGTCATTTTGCCGATAAGCTTTATCGTGAGTTCTCTCGGTGAGTTCAATTCTGGGCATAAACACATGGGCGACGCACAATTGTGACACGCGCGGCAGACAAACGCAATGACGTGCGCCTGTCAAATTCTAAGATCGAAGTTGACACTTTGACCGGGTGCAAAGCGAGTGGTCTTCATCAATGATGACGTTCGCTTTCGAAGGCAATCGTGCGCGCGCACCAAGTATTTCGGTATTTCGCGAGATCTCTTGGAAGACAAGTATCAGCGGTGCACCGTCGCGCTCTCTCACGAAAATCTTGATCGAAGCTTCCTCCTCAATGACACGACGTACGTCAATCATTTGGGTTGACGGTGCGAAGAATGAACGAACGATCACTGCTCGATCATCCTGTTCTCGAGAAAAAAAGAAGCGGACAACTCTCTCCGACAGCCGTCTCGCAATTTCTCGTCTCTTTCTCTCTTCCTCTCTTATCCTCGGTGATTTGCATTACTTCACGATCACACAGTACCACGGTATACTCCTGCGACAACCACCGGAACCGTCCACAGGTCGCGATTCACACACTCTTGAGATCCGCTCACGAGAGAGCGGAGTCGGGCTGACCGCGTTAACGATCACAAAGTCGGCAAGCGGCGCCAAAGTGATTGAGACAAGAAAGCCGGGAGAAACCGCAAACGGTGAAGAAAGAGACCGGCGAGCGAGGAAAACGGCGAATTCGACGGCGACGATGAGCTTCTCTCTCGCGAGACACGAACGATGGAAACGGCGAAAGATATGGAAAGCGGACCGAGAGAGTAATACGCGCATACACGCACAACAAGAGAAAAAGAGAGAGAGAGAGAGAGAGAGAGAAATGGCAACGACGGAGGTGCACAATCGAGAATCGCAATTGTGTGTATGCACACAATGCGCAGGAGGAGAAGGACGACGAGCGACGGCGACGTTGAAGCCGCGATCTTCAAAAAGCGCGTCTCAAAGGCGTCGTCGTGGTTTCGTGAATGCGCCTCTCACGACTGTCTTAAGATTCATTCATTCATCCGCCTCGGCTCATCGTCCGCCTCCCCCCTCCCCGTCTTCCACGTGGAGCCGACGGAGGTTGCCTTTTACACACGCACACCGCTTTGCGGCACACGTGCGCACACATCATGCGATATCTGCACGGACACGCCGCGGATTAAGTATGTATTTATAAGGTGGATACTAAGCGCACACGGCTCAAAGCCAACTCCTCGTCTCCTTTCTCGCTTTCTCCCTGTCTCGTCCTCCCGCTCTTTTTCGCAGGTAGACGGGATATATAGGGTGTGTCGAGATTAAAGGTGCAAATCCCTCGTAACCACTCGACGAGCCGATAAAATGATAAAAACGCCCGGCGAACGTGGCCGTCGACGTCTGCTGCTCTCGAGAGCGCTTTTCCAAGCGGGCGGACAAATGCAGAAACACGCGCCTGCCGATGCGACGTGATTATCCCGCGCCAGTAGTAATGCACGTACGCATGCGGGGGAAAACATGGGAGGAGAAAAACACGCGCGGTCGTATTCACGACGTGGCGAAATGAAACGCGCCGTCGTCGGAGCGCGCTCGTCGAGTGACTGAAATTCGCCGGATCGTTTGATGTATTCGTCGCTCGGAACGACGCGTATACGGAAGAGCGAAAGACGCTTCTTTGCGCGACCCTGTACATGCATGGATACGCCCGATGCACCCGGTGCATCGATGCGATGCACGCGCGAGTGCCTCGTCGGTGCGACTGATAGCGCGGCGAAATGTTTATTTTAACTTTTTCGATATTCATGTGCCGTGTATCGCACATCAAGTACCACTGACTCTCTCTCTCTCTCCCTCTCCACCTCCGCTCGAATGTTCTTGCATAAAAGATACTATTTCTTATCATGCCAATATCTTCCTCCTTTACCGTGCAGTACTTGATCGCATAAAATTCCTCGAAAAACATCTCAGACTATCTGATAAGCCGATAAGTGAAGATTAAACAGATAAAGCGAGAGTAAAAAATATCCCACAAAGACTAAACTATTATTAGCTTATTTCTATTAAGTGTTCGGACAAAAATTCTCAAGATATGATAGGCTATCGTGTCGCAACGCTTGTTCGTGTTTTCTTATACGAATTCTGATTAAAGTCGTTCCATCGGAATTGATTGTCCGAGGAAGGATTGCAAGTTGGCAAGTTGCGCGCGGTGTCGACGTTGTGCGAATTTTGCCTCGAGCAGCCGTAACATCGAAGGCCGAATTTGCGGTTTGTCCAAAGCGGAGCAGGAATGAAATGCGCGCGAGTGAAATGCATCGGAGCGCGGAGGACGTCGCGTGGAAGAAGAAAAATTCGAGATCAGCAAATGCATTCGCGCGACTCGCATGTAGCCGAACACGTGTACTCAATCCGCGCTACGTAGAATCGCGACTGTAAGCGATGACTACGCGGAAGCCGTTGTGACACCTCGAGCTAGCGAGCTCAAATAAGATTAGGGTTCGTTTAAGTACAATGTTTCGTAGCGATAATAGCGAGCCGATAATATCACTTTGCTGCGTTAAATTGTCAATTCGACGAAACGAAAACGACGAATGTCGTTGTATACCTTCAAGCTGGAAGGCAGAAAATTTAATCACAGATTACAACTGTCTTTTCATGAGACACTTTTATGGACAATTTTTTTTATAAACAAATTTAACGAGAAGTGATATGTACTGAATCAAATTATGATTTAAGACTTAAAAAAATTGGAGCTTGTCGTGAAGCTATGGTTGCCTGATGGTTGCTAATGCTTCGAACTTCTCCAGCTAAGGGCACATCTTTGAGAAACTGAAATTTTCGTAGCTGAAACGCACCCGTCCGCTTTCGAGCACGTTGTTTCAGCAATCGTGCAAAAGCGCTCGCGGATCAATCTGCGAGGAGGATTTCGTAAGACGCGAGTGGTTGAATGAATACAAAGCGAAGAATGCGATTGCTCATTGGCACGTGTGCGCGCGCGCGCGCGCGATCGATCCTGTGTAAAAAGACGATTGCGTGGATATCCCCGGCGGATTGTGGCGGTGTGTTATGATTGCGAATTTATGTCAGGTAATGGCACATTGCATTACGACTCGCGGCACCTGCGATAATAATAGCGATTCCTGTGGCAATCACAACCTGCAGCTTGCATACGAACGAGCCTGGTTAACACTTGCAAGCACGCGCACGAAATATAAAATGACTATTAGATGAATTATACGCGGAATGTCTGTGGAATGTCAAGCGGTCGTCGTGATTTCTGAATTCCTTGCATTCCACGCGTGCTCGATCGCATTACGTTTCATCGTCAAACTCTGTTCTCAATAGCGATATCGCATATCGTGTGATTCGAAATTCTTCTGGAGAACCAAAAGGAAAAAATCATGGAAGCTGTTGGGGAAAATAGTCCGCGAAGAACAGTTCAGATTTGAGAAATTATCACGGTATCACAGAAGATACGGAAAAGAACTTTAGTGAACAATGATATGACTCGATCAATTCAATTAAATCAACGATTGTTATTTTTTAACTTCAATTGTTTATTTTTCTTATTCTTCAAAGATATGCATGCTCGGTCGGATGTTTCGCTTCATGATAAGTATATCATATTCTAAAACAGTTAGAGAGAGAGAGAGAGAGAGAGAGAGAGAGAGAGAGAGAGAGAGAGAGAAAGAGAGAGAGAAAGAGACAATAGAATTTCTCTGAGGAGATTTTAATGTAAAAATTAAGATACATGAGAAGAATGTGGAATATGTTTAGGTGTTATCAGCGATAACTTAGCAGTAAGTGTTGGAATATATAACTCCAAAATTTTCACAAGACAATATGATCCTAAATGGAACGATACGCGTTCGTCTTTATGATTATGCATCGCAGGCACACAGAATTAATGCGAGACGGAACGAATTTCAAAGAGTCACCGTAACAACCGAGGATAGGTAGCTTGGAAAAGAGGACACGTCCTCGGGACGACTGCGCGTTCGATTATCCTTAAGATTCGCGCGAGTCGCGAGGAATTTCAATGGTATAAACTGACCTTGCACCATCGTCGCCGCTCTGGAGAGGACGTCCAAGGCACTCTCGACAGCGGACATATCCTCCCTCTTCTGCTAGTTCTCTCTGCTGAAACTTCTTCCTCCTGCCTTTCCCTATTCGTCTCTCGTCCTCCTCCTCCTCCTCCTCCTCTTCTTCCTTCCCTTTCTTTTTCTCTCCGCTGTTAGTCTCTTTTTCGCCACCCTCGCGTGAGGTTTGCGCACACCCTGAAGAGCGGCCTCCTCGTGCGTGCTTTTGCTACCTTTGTCGTCCTCGCGACAAGGATACGTCGTCCTTGGCCTGGCTGCGGTCCGTTGCCGCGAAAGGAAGCGCTCTATAGGAACAGAAGTCAAACTTTAACTGTTTGGGCCTTCCTCGCGGCCGAAGGCGGCGCAAATAAAGTAAAACGGGGATTAAAAAACGTGACATTGTCTGTGGAATGCGGACCCCTCACCGTCAAACCCCCCTCTCGCAGGCTTCCCGCCCCCACGACGCGGTTCAGAAGCCCCCTTCTTCCCCCTTGTTGCTCTCGCGAGGCCTCTTCTTGCGCCACGTATCTAGCGACAGGACCGACGCGTTCGCGTGAGCTATGTTATTACCGAATCAAATGCCAGTCGCTTTAAATAGATGCAGCATCGCTACAATACCGCAACAATCCTTAATAGCCTTTACGAGGAATTTAAAGCCGACTCTTCCTTCGAGAGGAATGCCGAGAAATCGGTAATTTTGAAGTTACAAACACAGGCTTGAACTAAACTGGCTTCTGTTTTTATTAAGCTTCAGAGATATAAATGAGTAAAATTATATATTATTTCTCGCTTGGTTTATGAAATCAACTTTGTCTAAAAAAAGAAAAGAAAAAAAAATCACATAATCTCTAAAGCTTTCAATATCAATATTTAAAAAGTCACAACGGATATATGACGATCTCTCTCTCTCTCTCTCTCTCTCTCTCTCTCTCTCTCTCTCTCTCTCTCTCTCTCTCTCTTTCTCCTTGTCTTTACTTTCTCTTTATTTTTGATCGAGAATCTATTGAACGTATTTATGAAATTTGTCAAAAAAGAAAAAAGGCGTTAACAAAGAAACGAGACTTAAAACGGTCGCTTTCCGTTCTCGCCGCGATAATAAAAAAAGAAAATTTTTTCGTATCAATGTGAGTTCGTTCGAACCCATCGCTACTTTTGTCGCGGCCTCTCTCATTCCTTCTCGTCCTCCTCGCGTGCTTTTCCCACCTCTCACAACACTACCGTACGCTCGACATCACGATTTCATCGTAACAATATAAACAACCTTCTGCCCATCTCCCTTCCGCACCACGCGCTTCTCTTTCCGGTATTTTGGCTTTTCCCTCGCTCGTTCGGGAGAGAAATTTTGGCAAATTTTGCGGTATGCAATGAATATGGAGCGATTTCATTTTCTCCTGTAAAGAATCTGACTGTTTTGCTCTCATTAATATTAATTTCGGGATATAATTTAGATCTCGCGACATTACCAGCAATTCACAACATGATAACGTAGAAAGAAAATAATAACACCTCGTAGGAATTTATAATTAGTCTCTTTTCTCTCTCTCTCTCTCTCTCTCTCTCTCACACACACACACATACACACACACACACACACACTTATTTAATATTTTTTCAATATTTTACTTTAATATTTTTAGCATGATTTAGAATCTGAAAATGATTTAACTAGTAAATAAACAATATGCTTGAAAGACGATTATACGCGTTATGATCGACTGAATATGGCAATAAAAGCAATGGCTCTTTTCTTTTATATTCATGAAATCTAATCTTCATATGACCTGCATCGACGTTTATTCATGTCGCTTTAATCTCTTCTTTTTACAAGAGTTACATAATAAAAATTCTTTCGATGAACGAGTGAGAAAACTAATTGGTTAATATCTAAGCAAGCAGAATAAAAAATTATCTCGAGGGCACACCGTTATTTCCGTTTCCTGCAAGAAATTATCATAAAGATATGAGAGAGTAAAACGAACCCGAAGAGAAGACTCGAAGAAAATTCCATATTTTAAAGTCATACTTTAAATGTTTGAAATTTTATTGTAATTATTTCTTTTTTAATCTTAATAAAACTCACGTTGCTTTAAAATTTGAAGAAATTCCAAATTACTTAAAATTTTAAGGGTATATATGTATAATGTTTTGAATTTTTTTGGAAATTAGAGATCTACGACTCGACGAGAGGAATCATTGATGTTACATTTTCCATTTATCTACGTTTATATATATTAGTCACCAGGGCGAATTCCTTTGATAATTTTTGCGTGCCTTTGCGGCACCGCCGCACTGTTTCCGTATCGTCATATTTGCCGAGTTACTCGTGTGATAAAGCTATCAGATAAAGAAGAGAGGATGTATCTGGTCACAAAGGCACGCCGTTCCTCGACCATACCCCTTCCTCTCGGTTTTACGAGTAGCACTACAGAGACTTTATGAATCACGCTTCGTCAACCGCGTGCTATTTAAACGAAAGGACGGCCCAAATAAAGTGTACCAATGCGATCGAAAGTCCCAGGCGATGTCATTACGCAGCTTGGCGAGCGAGTACGCCTTCGGTGTAAGAGCGTCGGAATTCGGACGCGTGACTCTTTTTTAGTATGCTATATACGTACGCGCAAAAAATTCTACTGTAATTTGCGCGGTGTTATTTTCTCACGTTCTTTTCCAGTTCATGATCTTTTCCTCTCCGCCCGCCGTCGTCTCGATCTTGTGTCTTAAAAAAGGGAACAATCGGATTCTTTCATCTACCGCTGCTTATGCAGAAAGTGGCGGTATTGAACTGTCACGGTCCACGTTTTTAATTCGATTACCGCGAGAATGTTAGATTGACTTTGATGTGTGTGTGTGTGTGTAGCCCACCAAAAGAGAACGGTGGATTTTCGCGCTTCCGACTAAAGCCCGTGTCACACTACGGATTGAAGATCAAGGATTGCGGATTGGAGATTAGATTTCGACGAATCAACGAACTTCGGTTTTGATTTGCTTTATTGCGATTGGTCAAATATCAATCTTCAATCCGCAATCCTTGATCTTCAATCCGTAGTGTGACACGGGCTTAACGCTGTGCACACGAGATCGAACTGCTCGATCGGCGGATTCCCACGCGATGCGTTATCTCGGGCAACGATTTCAATCGAGCACGTGCACAGGGTGTCCGAGAACTATCGAATGACATGGAAGCTAAATCAGAAGGAATGCCGGTCGTTTTCGGTGCCAAAGCGACAACAACCTTCGACTTATAAATAAATCGAGATTGAAGCGTTTTTTTAGGGGCTTCCTTAACTCTCAAGTTCGAGGGGCTCGGATAATATTTTACTCACAACGCCGTCTGAGCATGAGTAACTGTAAAATTGCTAATGTAAAATCTTGTCGGAAATCTGACACTTAAAACAAATGAAAATAAAAGAGACAAATTTATTTTCCGCTATTCCTAAAATTGGACAAAATCTCGAACATTGAACATCGAGCGATCTTCATGAAATTATTTTATGTTAAAAGGTACAGACTCCCGGGGGGAGGAGGGGGGGTGGTCTTCGGGGAAGAAAAGATCGACCACAACTTCGCCGTAGAATCTGTGCGTGACGCGTACGCCCTGTATATATACACGTACATATATATACGCACTGAATAGCACGTGGTATGCGGGCGATTAT